>NC_051325.1:2958785-3169878 GCF_015220235.1 Choloepus didactylus | reverse complement strand
GACAAAAGGGGGACACAAAGGGGGACACAAAATGAAACAGAATGAATTTTCAGTGGCTGACAGATTTCAAAAGGAGTCAAGTGGTCACTCTAGTGGGCATTCTCACATACTATATAGATTACCCTTTTTAGGTTTTAATGTATTGAAATAGCTAGGAGTATATACCAGAGATTATCAAACTGCAACCCAGTAGCCTTGACTCTTGAAGACATTTGTATAACAATGTATCTTACAAGAAGTGTTGCTGTGATTGTGAAAGTCTTGTGAATCATGCTCTCTTTATCCGTTGTATGGGTGGATGAGTAGAAAAATGGGGACAAAAACTAAATGAAAAATAAGATGGGTGAGGTGGATGATTTGGGTGTTCTTTACTTTTTTTACTCTTATTTTTACTTTTTCTGCTGTAAGAAAAATGTTCAAAAATATATATTGGGGTGATGAATGAACAACTAGATGATGGTACTGTGAACAGTTCATTGTACAACATGGATGATTGTGTGATATGTGAATATATGTCAATGAAACTGAATTTAAAAAAAAAAAACATTTTATTAACACACCATACAAACCATCTGATATTTCAATCAGTGACTCTCAGTATAAGCACACAGTTGTATATTCAGAACCATGATAATCATTAGAACATATTCATTGCTACACAAAGAAAAAGCCATACCCTTTGTACCCACCTTATATTGATACTTAGCCATGGTGTTGTACTTGTATTACACTTGAGAGAATATTGAAATGTTACTGTTAACTATAGTCCATAATTTGTAATAGCTGCATTTTTTCATATGTCACCTTATTATTGACAACTTGTAATAGTGATGTACATTTGTTCTAGTCCATGGAAGAACAGTCTACATTTGTAATATTAACTGCATGTATCATCTACAGCAGGGTTCTCTATGTTGTAGAGTCCCATGTTTCATCTTCTGGATTTCATTCCAGTAACATGCCTGACCCTAAATTTCCCCATAAACCACTATCACACTCAAAATACAGTGTTGTTAATTGCAGCCATGATAAGGTGCTATCATCACCTCTATTGATTTACTATCAACCTTATTATGTCCTGTAAATTGTAGAATGTTTAGCTGCATTGATGAAACCCTTTTCACAGATGCCAGTGATACTCAACTACTGTTTTCCTATGAGGTGATTTGCATTTGTGCAGTAACACTCTAGGTAAAGTTGAAAGGGGGTGACTGGAGTTCTTTGTCTTTTGACTCCCTGGGAGGAAGGTTGCTGGCTGAACTCTGGGAGAACACAGTCCTCTCTCTCTGTGCTCTGTCACCATCACTGGTTCCTTTACTTTCTGGCAGGAAATGTGTTGAATAGGGGTGATATGGGGCCAAGGAACAAGAATGGCTCTGGGAATATTTCACTCTGCCCTTATTTCCAGGGAGTCTACATATTGTGTTTATGTACATATATTTCCTATGTGTGACATAAATAATATGTGTATGTTCCCTAACCAGTTTATAATTTATTATGGTTGACTCATGAGGTATCAGTGAAGGAAAGAACATTCTGTGCCACCTTCTCCATTTTGTTGATTTCATTCCTCAGTTGTAACTTCATGTGTGAAATTTTAGTAAGTTATCAGTGCTCTCAGATATTTTAATTACTGCTATTCATGGAATAATCCCCTGTGAGCATCAGGAATTTACTGTGTATCCTCTCACCTCCCATCACCATGACTGCATAAGCCCCAGGTGCCCTCATCCTGCCCTGACATGTCACACCTGTGCAGCTGGGCATGTCCAAAATCGGTTACCCTTGCTTCCTCACCTGAACATTGACTGGTTTTGATCCAATCAACTCTGAACATGTCTTTCTACCTTATCATATTGTGAAAGGAATTGAAAACAGCATATTGCAACCTGGCCTTTTCAAAAACATTAGTTAAAATTATATAATAAGTATGGCAGTAAATTCATCTCTAGCCTTGTTTCAAGTTGTTGAGGCAGCAACGTGAGGTGAAAAGGACTTGGCCTAAACACTAGATCCACCAATGCTTGTTGTGGGATTTAAGGATTAGGGAGAACATCATGAGGCATGTTCCAATTTTAGGACCGGGTGCATGAGGCATTCAGAACCGCCATGGGTGGAGGTACTGTGAATGTAGGGGAGGCAGGAAAATGAATCCACAGGTGGGACATATTTTTTCATTGTGAGGACATTTTGCTGAATCAAAGTGTGTATGTCCTAGGTGATATATTTCCTCTTCTCCCTGTTTGGTGCATTGACTGTGAGGCTGTGGTTGTGCAGGAAGGTTAGGAGGGTGACATTGTTTTTCCAGATGAACTCTGCCTGCTACACAGAAAACTAAACATGTGGAGCTTGACATTGTCTTAATGTGAAAATGCATGAAAAACTGGATGGTAAAACCATGCACAAATAAACCATTAATAGCAGTATATCCAAGAAATATTAAATTAAAGAAAGAGAGGTAAATCTAGATGGAATCACAGATGCTGTTTGGAAAAGTGAAAAAATAAACATTGTGAGCCTGTTGTTTTGTCCTTCTATCTTCTTCTAATGTATACATTGAAACTTGTGTGCTTTGTGTGTTTCATAAGCATCACATCCCATGTAATAGAATCAGAATTCGTCAAAGATGTAAAATAGCAGTGTCAGTGGAAAGATCATTTTTTCATTTCCATCCAATCCAGAAGGAAGGGCATGAAAAAATATATACACACACATATGCATGTAACTCAATTAAAAAAAAAACACACACACATAATACTCTATTTTGCTCCAATATTGGTTAGATTACGGACTTGCTAAGAAAAGACAGTGGCCATTATCTGAAGTTACATGTTGTGGAGGAAAAAGAGGTAACCCAAGAAAAGGCCAGGAAACTTCCCCCAGCCTCTCCCCTGCACCTGCCCCTGGGGATGGCCTCTCATTTCTATTGAGATGATCCTGAGATTTTCCTTCTTATTGTATTGATTTCATGCATAAAATTAATTGATGCATGATAAATCAACCTTGAATCCCTGGAATAAATGCCAAATATTTAGGACAAATAATAATTTTTATATTACTTTAATTTCCTATCTTGTATTTTATGGAGAATTTTGCTCCCATATTCAGAAGAAATATTGGTGTATTGTTTCCTTTTTTCTGACAACTCTTTCTGTCTTTGTCATCAGCAAAATATGTGTCTTATATAATGTGTGGGGAAGTGTTCTTTTCTCTTTTATTTTTCAGAACAATTTGTTCCAAATTTGGAAGGATTGTGATTCATTCCTCTTTTAATGATAGATAGAATACAGGTGTGAATCTATGTTCACCTTGGCCTCTATTCCTGAGTATTTATGTTTACAGATACAATATCTTTATTTGTTATATTTCTATACATATTGTTTATTCCTTTTTGGATTTAGTTTCATCATTTTTTTTGTATTTCTAGAAATTTCCTTTCACCCATGTCTCCTCGTGTTTGGTTCACAATTGTTCAAAGAATTTCCAATAATCATTCTTATTTCTGTTTTGTTTTCAGGAATGCCATGCTCTAATTAGTATTTCTAATAATTCTGATAATTCTGGCATTTAAAATATCCAGTGTTTTTTTAAAACCTTTCAGTTTAAAAATAACAAAAGATACATAGGAGTGTACCACACAAACAGGGAACCGTATTTTAAATTATAGAATATAGTTAATAGTAAATCACAGTGTGTTTCTTCAATTGTAACAAATTGTTCTAGTTTGCTAATGCTTCCAGAATGCAAAACACCAGAAATTGATTGGCTTTTATAAAAGGAGGTTTATTTTGTTACACAGTTAAATTCTTAAGGCAATAAAGTGTCCAAGATAATGCATCAAGAAATGGGTACCTTCACTGGGGGATGGCCATCCAGAAAACCTCTTTTAGTTGGGAAGACACATGGCTGCCATCTGTTCCAAGTTCTGGTTTCAAAATGGCTTTCTACCAGGGCATTCCTCTCTAGGCCAGAGCTCCTCTTCAAAATGTCACTCTCAGTTGCACTGAGTTCCTTCTCTTTGTCAGCTCATTTATATGGCTCCAGTGATTTAATTTAGACCCACCCTGAATGGGTGGGGTAACACCTCCATGGAAATTATCCACTCAGAGTCATCACCCTCAGTTGGGTTCATCTCCATGGAAACACTCAAAGAATTACAATCTAATCAACACTGATACATTTGCCCACACAAGATTACATCAAAGAATATGGCCTTTTCTGGGGTACATAATACATTCAAACCAGCACAAAAATATACCACAATAATGTAAGACATTGATAATAAGGGGTTTTATGGGAGTTATGCATTTTTTTCCATGTTTTTTTTTTTTTTTTTTTTGGTAGGCCTAAAATTTCTCTTAAAAAATTAAATTACATTGGAATATGTGACTGGTACTTTTTTTTGCTCTTAAACTTCTTGGTGTTCATTCATTTTTACTATGAGATTCAGATAATTCAACTTTGAATATTACTATATGCTCTTTTCTATTAATGCATCCCTTATCCTTGATTTCCTTTCTTATTCCTTCACAAAATAATTAGATTTATGGATTTATATACTCTTTGCTAATATTTTATTTTGTTCCTCAAAAAGGCTGGTGATACTTTTTGTCACGCTCATGCCTTGAAATCTCTCATCTCAGAGATTTTGTGTCTTGTTTTGTATTTTTTCTAAGATTTCATCAGTTTACTATATTTTTCTGGACAAGGAATCTAGATCTTTGGTTTTGAACAAAATTTGGACTCAGTGCTGGAACCCCAATTTTTAGCTAGTTGTACCCTGTAATTAATCCCAGGATCAGTGTTGTTCTTGAATGCCTGGGTGAGCCTGCATGATTGGGAACATATATAGGAGGAATGGCACCATCTGGCTTCTCTTTCTTGAATCTCAGCAGGGGGAACTTGGTTTGGCTGTTGGTTTGGCTTGTGCTCCCAGCAGGGAGAGATTTGTGTCTCCCATCCTACCCTGGGGCTTCTTGAATTTCCTAGCACATCTCTGTGCACATATGTGTCCTCAGGTCTCATAGGCTCACCAGTAGATGAACCTAGCTCTGGAGATTCCTTGGGAAGCTTTCCTGACACCCAGTGTCTGTTCTGTGGATGATATTCCAACCCTGTTGATCCTGCACACTTATCTCAGCCTCTCCCAAGGAACCTGGAATTCAGAGAGTTCAAGTGACAAGGAGCCAGTTATCTCACAGGAGGTGCTTGTGTTTTCAATGGGCATCCTCATCCCTGGTTTGGATTCAGAGGTATACAAGAGCCCTCACTACCATGAACAGGAACTCCCTTTCCTTAAACACAAGATGCACCAAGGAGAGAGTTGTTTCAAAATCAGAGGTCTTTGGTATACTGGGGTCAGATGGAGACATCCTTGGCTTCCCAGGATGTGCTGGCACAAGTGATCCAAGCAGAGGTCTGAAGGGATCTAGTCTCCATGAGTAGACACCCCATCAGATCAATCTGTGGAAACTTATGGTTTTGAAGATAGTGTGAATTAGTTCTTTCGAATGACCCTGCATACTTTACAGAAAACTGTGGGGAATTTAACTTTTCTTTATACAAGGCTATTTGGTAACTTAAGGGCAAAATAATACAGAGAAAAAATTTTAATACATCCATGAAAATTAAAATAAAATAAATACATTTGTTAATTGTAACTGGTTTGAGGGAGGCTGTTTGTAGAACTGAAAAATAAACAAGCATTTTGTGCCTATTTATATCTGCTACTTTTAATCTCTTCTGATATATATATTGAAAACCTGTGTACAGTGTGTATATCATAATTATAATATTCCATGCAATAGCATCAGGATTTTTATGGGATTTAAAATAGACACAGGAATGTAGTCCTTCATAACACAAAGAGCAGAGAGAAAAAACTGAAATACCTGGACCATGACTCTTAGGCCATTCCAGAGGTTCTCTCTTTCTCCTCCTTCCACCTGAAGACACAAGCACTACCTGATGGTGTGGGAGGGCTACTTTTCTCATGGACATGCTGAGGAGATCAACATAAGCTCAGAGAATTCAATTCACTAGGTCACTGGAAAGCAAGATTTTTTTTTTTTTAGTTTCTGTTATATCCATATTAAACGGCAGGGAAATAAAAGCTACACACATACACACACACACACACACACACACACACACACACACACACACACACACATTCTATAATTTGCTTGAATATTGAATGCATCATAGTACTTCTTTGAAAAGATGCAGTGGCAGTCCTCTGAGGGTTACATGTGAAGAAAGAAGAGGGAACCCCAGGCAAGGCCAGGAGACTCCTCCCAGCCCCTCTCTGCACCTGACACTGGGAATGTACACTGTGCACCCCCTGGTGGTCAGAAGCACGTCCTGCAGCCCATTCCCTTCCTGTGCCCTCAGGGAGGTTTGTGTCTGGGCTCACCCTGAATTCCCCTCACTGTGTCTCTTGCACAGTAATACGTGGCCATGTCCTCAGGTCTCGGGCTGCTCATATTTAAATAAACTTCATTCTTGGAGGTGTCCCTGGTGATGCTGAGTCGGGACTGAAGGCTTGGGTTGTAGTATGTGCCTCCCATATAACCTATACTCATGACCCACTACAACCCCTTCCCAGAGACTGGCAGATCCAGCCCACAGCATAATTGTTTAAAGAGAACCCAGAGGCAGAGCAGGTGAGGGACAGGGTCTGTGAGGGCTTCACCAGGCCAGGTCCTGACTCCTTCAGATGCACCTGGGACAGGACACCTGAGGACAAGGAGAACCACAGTGAGTCAAGTGCTTAGATGCATTGTCCACATTACCTTCATGTCTGAAATCTGAGACACTCACATCTGGGAGTTGCCACCAGAAAGAGGATAAACCACCAGAAAGAGGATGTACCACAAGGATTTCATGTTCTTTTGGATAAGATCTATGGTGCCCAGGAAATAGCCAAACTGAAGTATTTAACCTGAATTAAATAAATGTGTGCTGGGGTTTCATCTGTTAGCCAATGTGGTGATTTGCATTTGTGAAGTAACTCTGTATGTAAAGTGAAAGAGGATGTGGGGAGGTTCTTGTCTTAGAGGCACCTGGGGAGGAGGATGCTGGCTGAGCCTTGAGAGAACACAGTCCTCTCCCTGTGTACCTCCTCACCAATCACTGGTTCCTTTACTTCCAGGCAAGAATGTATCAAGTGAGCTGGTCAGGGAGGCAGATGAGGCTAAGGATAGCAGACAGATGTGGAAATATCATCATTGTGCCCCTACTCCCAGAATTTTATGTATATATGTGCACGTGTCTGCATGTGTGATATATATATGTGTGTGTGTGTGTGTGTGTGTGTGTGTGTACACACACACACATATATATCTGTATTATCTCCTGTGGTAACCACAAAAGTCCTGCATATGCCCTCACATCAGTCCACCAGGACTGCACAAGGGACACTGTAAATGCTCCTGCCCTTGACACATCATGCCTGTGCAATGTGGCCAGGTGAACCCCTCTCAATCTCAGTGTCCTCAGCAGTACATTGATCAGTTTGGATCCCCTTGTTTCTAAGACCCCTTTACGTATCCTACCAAGAGCAGACATTTAATATATCATATTGTAACCTGGCTATTCAAAAATAATGAAGTCAATTAAATAATACAGAAGATAAAGGATACACATCACTAGCATGGGGAGATTTGGGGGCATAGTGACATGAGTTGAACAGTACTGAATCTGGACATGGAAATCACCAATTCTGAAGGCAGGCGTTGGGAATAAAGTGAATAGCAGAAGACATGTTCCCTGTCATCCCACACTCATGGGATATGGTGATAAAAATAAGTGGTGTGATTCAAGGGTATCTCTTCATCAGGAAAGCCAGAAACTCTCCCTGGACTTAATGGGGCTATAATATAAATATTCTGTCATCATGTCAATGAGCAATAAGGTAAGGATCTCTAGCACTTCCTTCTGAAACTTTGGGAATGAGAACATAATTTCCTTGAAGGAAGCTAGTTAATCTAAGTAAAGAATTGAAGGATATATGAAGATTATTTATATATAAAAATATATATAAATATTGAAAACCTGTGATTAATGTGATACATGGATCTCATTCTATATTAGAGAATGATAACTAAATTGTTCCCTAAGTAAAGGAGGTGTTTGAACCGTGATGCCATGTAAGATGGACAGAAAAACATGAGCCTCCTAATGGTTGCACCCAAGTCTGTTACAGGATTCCCCCTTCTTCATTTTTCCCCATGAGGACATGCAGAACTACATGATGGTGGGTTGATGGGAGATCTCTTGACTGGTGGACTTGGCATTTTCATAAAAGTGACTAAAATCTACATGCTTAAAAGAAGTATTTCCAAATAGTAGGTAAATGCAATTGTTAGTTCATACTATCAAAAAATTTCAGAAGCAGACAAAAAAATCACAAAATTATATATATATATAGACACATACACATGGAATAAAAATAAAAACATATTCTGTGTTTGATTCTTGGGTACATTAAAGCATTGTTTAGAAAATTTGCAATTGTGGCAACCCTAGGCAAAGCCAGGGAATGCCTCTGCAAACCATCTAATTTCCTGGCCCTGAAGTTGGACCTTGAGCTCCCCCAGTGGTCCCGAGTGACCCCTGATGGTAGTGAGTGTCCCCTAGAGCCCAACCCCTCCTATGACCTGACTTCCTCTCTCTGTGTCTCTTGCACAGTAATACACAGCCATTTCCATGGCTCTCAGGCTGCTCAGCCTTAAATAAAGTTCCTTTTTGCAGGGGTCATTTGTGATGCTGAGTCATAAATGAAGTGTTGGGTCATAGTTTCTCCTTTCATCATCTAATATCACACCTTCTGGAGACGTGGTTCAAGTGTACACCATAGCTGGTTAAAGAGAATCCAGAGACAGAGCAGGTGAGGGACAGGGTCTGTGAGGGTTCACCAGGTCAGGTCCCAACTCCTGCAGCTGAAGCTGGGTCAGGACACCTGAGGAAAACAAGAAAAGTGAGTCATGTGCTCAGACGCATCATCCCCATTGCATTCATGTCTAATCCTGAGACACTCATATCTGGGAGATGTCACGAGGAAAAGCAAGAACCACAAGAGTTTCATGTTTCTGTGATGTAGATCCATAACAACCAGGAAGTATTTTCCAGACCCAAAGGAACCTGAATTTGACTAAATGTTTTCATTGGTTTGCCCATGTGGTGATTTTCATTTGGGAGGCATCTCATTAAGTAAAGTAAAAGGAGATAAGGGGAGGTCCTTGTCTGTGGATATTCTGGGAGGAGGTTGCTGGCTTATCCCTGGGAGAACATAGTCCTTTACCTGGCACCCTCCATATGCACCAGTCCCTTTACTTTTGGGAAGGTAGTGTGTTGGATGGGGAGTCATATGGGGCAAGGATCAAGAATGGCTCATGGAATATGATCCCTGTTCCCCTACTTCCAGTTGTGTGTGTGCATATTTCAAATATATTGAATATGTGTATATATATATATATATATATATATATATATAGAGAGAGAGAGAGAGAGAGAGAGAGAGAGATAGATAGATAGATACACACACACATGCACACACACACAAAATGAACATCTTGATGAAAGTGCTTTCTGGTTTAGTGTGTTTGTCACCACATTCTTCACTTTGTTGATGTCAATTCCTCATTTGTAATTCATTGTGTGAAATTTTAGTAAGATGTCAGTAGTGTTAGGTATCTTCATTACTGCCAGTAGAGGTATAATCCCATGTGGGAGTCAGAAAGGTCCTGTGTGTGCCCTCACCTCTCACCGCCATGATTGCTGAAGCCCAAAGTGCCCTGGTCCTGCCCTGACATTTCATCCTTGTGTAACTGTGCAGGTCAACACCACTTACCTTCAGTTTTCTCACCTAAATACTGACCAGTTTTAATCCATTCATCTCTAAATGTGTCTTCCTACCATATGATTCCATAATGCTACTTAAAAATGGCATATTTCAACTTCTCTAGTCATCAGTATTAATGGATAAATAATAAATATGATAAGAAGTTCATCTTTATCCTGGTTTCAAGTTGATATATTAGCAATGTGGGGTGAAAAGGCATTGTTCAGGAAACTAAAATCACCAAATGATTGTGGCAGGATTTGCGGACTATGGAGAATATAAAGCACATTCCAAGGTCTGAACCTGGAGTCTGAGGCATTCAGAAATTCCATGGGAGGAGATGGTGTGAGGGGAGATGCAGGCAGGAAAATGAAGTCCACATATGGAGTGAATTTTACCACTGTGAGGACAAAGTGGTGAAGTACATTTTTCACAGGTGACACATTTACAAATCTCCCCATTTTATGGATTGGTTAATTCCTTGGAATATTTTTGTGTTAATTCATGCATATAATTTCTGTGTGTTGTCTTGGTTTTTTTATTCACATAACTTTACATGAGTTTATGGTCCCAGTCAGTGATTACTGAGGATGTCCCCTCAGCCTTTCCCAGGTGCCTGCAGGAACCACAGACTGAGCCACAACATGAGCTCCAGGTAAAGGGTCTGAGCCTTGAGATTTAGATCACAGGAAGCACATCATCCTGGGTCAGGACCAGAAGGAGCATAGGGAGATATGAGAAGAAAGACTAGAAGAAAGAATTGGATTCAGACAGAAAATCCAATTGTATCAGTGCTGAGTCTCATGGACACACTTCTGCGTGAGTAGGAATGCAGTTTGAAATCCATTGCAATCTAGAACTTAGAAGAGCCTGTCTATTGGTTTTCATGTGCATTTCAAAGTTTGTCAAAATGAGGATTCTTACTGGGTTCTCTGTCTCCCATTTCTCTGGGAAAGTCTCACCAGGATGTCTTGGGCTACTCAGATTTCTGAACCTGGCAAAAATTTACAGTCATTTCTGATTTTATAAATGAGAATTGGCAGTTTTTGCATGTGAATCTGCTTCCATATATTCCAAGGAACTTTTCTTAGGCACAGAGACAATTTAGAGAAGCTCCCTGTGGATAGAGTTAGCTGGAGAGGAATCCTGAGAACCTGACAGGATGCCAGCCCTCAAACATTGCCCTGCATCTGTTCCTGCAGCTGCTCCTTGTGCTCAGTGGGGTCTGAGCAACACCTCTTGGAGGACCCACAGGGGACAGTGATGTCTGGGTGAGCATTAACTTCCCCTCACATTGCCCCTTGCACATTAGTGAATGGATGTGTCCTCAGATTTTAGGCTGTACATTTGCAGACACAGCTGTTCCTGGGCATTGTCTCTGCAGGGGGAGAATCAGCCTTACCTTTCCCTGAGTCTGTGTCCTTAGTGCTCTCATCATTGCAGCTAGCATATGCAATCCTCTCCAGCCCTTTTCCTGGAGTCTTCTGGGACCTATGTGAGGAGTACGTATCACAGGTGAATCCTGAGGCTGCACATGGAGGCTCAGAGACACCAGCATATCTCACATCACCCCCAGACTCCACCAGCCACACTTCAGAAAGGACACCTGCATACAGACAGTAGAAGTTGACTCACTCACAGTCACACACACATACACACATGCACACATATATTCACACTGCAGCATCAACAGTTTCTCAATAAAATTACTGTGGAATATTGATGAAAGGCAACCCCAGCTCAGCACACACTGACGGTGCCTCCTCTTCCTCAGTCCTGGGCACAGAATGAGGAGAGCTTGGACACAGCGGAGGGGTCTCCTTTCTCAAAGGTGGGCTTGGCTGGTTTTCACAACCACAGGGAGTGGCCCCAGTTGCATGTCCATCACCCCACAGGGCACATCAACTCCCTCCCTGCAGCTGAGGCTGTCCCCTGGACCCTCAGTCTCTGCAAGCAGAGTTGTCTGTGACAAGCCGTTGAGAAATTGTCCAATATAGATTGCCCAGAAAAGCATTTCTGTTCTAGAAACAGTGCAGTGCTTTCTCTTCTGCATCTTCATGAGGAACTGAACCAAATGAATATGTTCTTTAAAGGGAGGTCCTACTGACTAGCATCCATTTGAGGCTAGGGTGCTGGGAAAAGCCCCTGACTTTTGAAGAGCCCCTGTTCCCAGGGTACTATCCTCCCCTCTCATCAGTTCATCCCAGGACCGGGACCCACAGGAGAAAAGCAAGTTTATCCAGGCTTCTCTCTTGTAGCACCCATGGGGCCCAGATGACAGCCAGCATCTTCTCTCCTGGTTGGAGGAAGTGAGGGATGGAAGCTCTGGATATATACATGTTAGAGTTGGTGACAGCTACCCATGACTGTGGATACAAATTCTGCATCATTTATCCTCACAGAGAAAGCACCAGAGGCAAGTCTGGACATTCAGCTGGATCTGACCTTGTGATCTTTTCTCAATTTCCAGGGCAGGTACATTTCATGGAGGATCATCCCCTCAAGGGAGCTGAATGGAATGTAAGGGAGGTGCTGCTGGAAATCTTGGAGCTGAGGCACTAACCAGCTTCCATCTGAACACAGTGCACAACTCACAGACCATGGAATCCTACTCTCCCTCCTTTCCTCCTCCCTGCTGTCCTGAAGCTCCTGGACCAGAATCTCAGACTATCTCTGGACTTCCATCAGAGACATGATGGCATTGGCTTCTGTCCTGATTCAGGTCTCCTGCTAAGCTATGAGAACCCCCCAGAATGGATTAGTGCCCTCTGTTGTGTGCCCTAGTGGGCAGTTGATAGGGACTCTGTGTGGTGATGTTGGCAGCCCCTGCACAGCATTCAAATACCCCATGAAGCCTGGTTCTGTGAAGGAATTTGTTTTTCACCTCCAAAACCATTGTCTCTATCCTGGCCATGGTGGAAGCCATCCTGATGCTCCCCTGGTCCAAGATTGTACCCTCCCCCCAACACCATTTTTCTATCTCAAGCTTTAGGTGATCAGGAGTCTGGGAATTTATTAGCTGGAGCTTCTGCTCAGATTTCACAATTATTATTCCAGATGCCAACCAGGCTGCCTTCTCATGGGAGACCCAACTGGGGAATGATTGGCTTGTTGGCAGAATTCATGCCCTTGACATTGCAGGAGTCTTGGTAAGTTCTTTCTACCAAGTCAGTGATAGGGGAGATATAAAATGCTGACACTTCTAGGAATACAGAGTTATGTAAATGTAACCTTTCCACAGCAGTGTCCACTCTTCACCTTTGCTATACTTACTGGTTATGCAAAATTCATGGTGTTGTCCCTAATTCTGTGTGTGTGAATTTTGGTGGGGGGTAAATGAGGGTGTGATACCAGAATGCAGTGATCACAGGGTCCCTTTGTGTCCACCAACCTCCCTGCCCCTCACTCTCTCCCATTCTCCCTGTCTCACACACACAAACTCAATCTGAAAGACCTTAATTGTTTTTTATTTATTTTAAACTTTATTTATCAAAAAATTAAAACAAACAACCAAGAAAAAACATTTCAAACAAAACCAGGCAAAGGATTAAGAAAAACAAAAATATCTGAAATAACTGCTTTGTTTCCAACATGCTCCTACCATGCCCCAAGAAAATTAACAAACCACAATCAAACAAAGGTATAAGAAAAATCAAAAAACTTAAAATAACTGCATTGAAGCAAATTTTTCATACAATAGCTTTTTGACTTTCTTTTACTTTATCAAAGAAATTTGTTTTCTTTTAAAAATTAACATCCAGAGGCCTGCAAATATCATACATATGCTATTCGGCAAATGTAAGTTCACAATTTTTATGTAATAGCCCAGTTACTTGTATTTTTGTGGATGTCATTGCAATATAGCTTTATATGTGGAATTTAAAATTTCCTCAAACACCATCAGCACACTGCATGCCAAATTTTCTAGGTATTTACCTCTGATTTAAAGTTTTGTTTTTGTTTTCCCTTTTGAAACCATAAGACAATTAATGGATCATAGGGAGTAATACACATGGGCCTGCAGATGTGTCACATTATGCTGAAAATTATCTACATATGAACTGTTTCCTGGACATTTTGCCACAGCATTCTCATCATTAGTGTGTTGCATCTTTTAAAGTGATCCCCTGATTAAAATAGATCATTTAGTAGGAAATGCAAAGTTCTCTATTAAAAACAAGATTCAGCAATCAGGACTTGGGCATGAAAATCAAGAATGCATACTTTTTGATATTACATAGCGAGACATGGTGACTTTTGTACTATCATCCTGTGGTGATAAAAGGTCATCATGTAAAATTTCTTGAAAATTTATTTTCAAACCTTGAAGAAAAAAAGGCAAAATTGTTACCATTTTCATTTTTTTAGTTGTAAATCTAGCCATTTGTTCTTCATGAGTTTTCCATGAGGTGCAAAGAGGTTTAATTATAAGGATTGTTATTGTAGGCAACATAGAGCAAATATCATGTAAAACACATTATTTAAGCAGTTGTTGTAGTAATTACAGGTAGGAAGGCAAGATTTCCTGTGGTATTTTGTAGGTTCTTCATTAACATGAGAAACAGGCCTAGTCTTTTTCTTTAGAGGAACAATTATGCAATACCATATACAGTCTAAACTAATTTTTGTATCATCACATATTTGAATGTGTTTATTGAAATAAAATCATGTACATGTCACAGGTGCGCACTAGAGAACAATGTGAAATCTGCTTATCATTTATACCTGTGTAAGTTTTTACCATACAGTGTAAGTTTTGTTAAAGTTGTTTGCTAATGGAAGAGCTCCATAATGATATACTATTTATAGATATAAATATAAGTATTCATGTTTTAGGAAGAGATTTGTTAAACATGTATACCCTTTCTGACCATCATATTTACCTGTGATTCTTATTGAACAAGCAGGTGACAGGGAGTAGAAAGGATTCTGGTCCTCAGACTCCAATAGTTTTTCAGGTGAAGCTTGGGAACTGACAAAAGGGAACATCCTGGAAGCTGACATCCAGTGTTGGATACCCACTAATGTCAACTACCAGGATAGTGGTTTTAAGACCATTTAAGTTTGGGTCCTCCTGAAGTCAAGTGTGGTCAGAGTCCCTCCCTTCAGAGTGCTCCTCTAGTTCTTCTGGGAATCATTGTGCAGCTCAGAGAATCTGGGGTGAGCCCTATCAATCTTGAGATTGATTAGCACTGGAAATCACAAAGTGAACAGAGTATGTTTGAGGATCAAAGACTGATGAGGGATCTGTCTGTTGATCTGTGTGGACCCCAAATAGGTGCACACATAGTGAAACCTAGTCAGAGTTCACACATAGTGGTGCACCCTAGATAAGTTATTCATCAGTGAAAAAGCTGAAAATCCTTGGGGTGAAATGGCATCAACTTAGAACTCAAATTTTTCAGGCATATTTGCAGTATATGAGCTTTTTATTGGGAAATTTGGAAATATTATGAAGAAACATAAGACCATGCTTTATTAAAATTTATTTAAAATTTATTAAAATCATGGCAGTAAAAATGAGTTAAAGATGCAAAACCACAACCATATTTATACATACAATAACATACTCACAGATACACATACAAAGGTGCCCATATGCTAATGCACATAAACTAACACATGCCTTCTTCTGTAAACAGAACCTCACACAGTACCACACACTCAGACACACAGAGTAACACTCACAATCCAACACATATTGAAAGATTCAGAGAGAGTAATAGACCCAAATTGTTCCACACTAGCACAACACAGTAAGAAGCACAGGCACATACACTAACCTACTATCACCCAATGTGTAACACACATCACTACCCACATATTAACACACACAAATACACATTTACACTTTCACGCCTACACACATTAACCCACATAATGCACACATTAACTCACAAACTATCTTGTATGCTTAGAGTAGGACTTGAAAAAATATTACCAAATACTGGAAAGGGAAAGACCATTAGAAAGATAGTTCCTCTATATGAAGAGGTTATAAAAGTCTAATCCAAGAGGCTCTTCTACAGACTCCCTCTTCACATACTCATGAGATGGACCCTGTCAGCCATGGATCATGAGCACCCCTTGTAGTGCTTGTGCCAACTACAGGGGATATTTGTGCCTGGGATTTCACTTCTTTCCTCTCACAATGATTCTTACAGTCACCTTTCTAAGGTGGTCATGGAGCATAGATGCAAATCAACCTCATTCTTGGGCATATCTTGGGAATGCAGATTCTACTCTGGTAGGAAGGTTTGAGGCATGCAATATGACTGACACACAAACACCCCATCCACTGTAGATTGTTTCCTGGTGTCTGATGGGGTGATTCTCAGTAGAAATCAGGGGCTGTGAGGAAGAAACTACAGATATTTCAGGGGAGCACTGGCATCTATAAAGATGTCACCAAATCTGGAACTGGCCCCTGCAGCTGTACTTGAGACAGGAGAGTTTTGGAAAAGTTCAACACAGTGACTAAGGTGAACCCTCATGATCAACTCCTTTGCACCAATCACTGAGTCAACTAAAGAGGGTTGCAGCCATCAAGGAATGTAAGAACTCCAAGGTAGCCAAGTTCATGATATGCTCTTGCATCTTAGCACACACCCAGTCCACAGGGGAAGGAAGCACTAGCCTTCTGATTTTGGCTGCTGAGGTTACCCTGGAAGCCTGGGTTCTCATCTACATGTGGAACACCCTTGTTTCTAAGCCATTGGAAAGCTCAACGGAAAATTTTTTTTCATGGGATCACAAAGAGCATCTACCTGTCCTCCATGTGCTCCCAGAAGAACATATGACTTTATTTCAGGAGGTACTGTTTCCCTGAGTTCCTGTGTGTGTGTGTGTGTGTGTGTGTGTGTGTGTGTGTGTGTGTGTATTCATGTTATAAAAGTAAATAAGGGACAGCCACACAAACATCCTGAGATGTCCAGCTGGATCATGTATGTGCTATGACAAAAGATTTAAATATCAAATTCCCACATACAGACACACACAGACATCCAGTACAACAGGAAAGTATATGGGTCCCTGGGCTTGTAGGGGCTTCTGAGGAGCTTTTCCTATGGGGCAATATAATAGGCAGAATAATGAGCTTAAAATACATCTAGGTCCTTACACAGAGAACCTATTAATTTCACTTTATATAGCATGAAGGACATAACATATGTAATTAAATTGAGGATCTTGATAAGAGATTGTCCTGGATTTTGCATTGGGATCTATATGTAAGCAGATATATCTTTATAGGTGGGAAACAGAGGGATATTGGATTGCAGAATTATAAAACAACATGACCACTGGAGGAAGATGTTATAGTGCTGGTTTTGGGTGTTTAAAAGATGCCACAGAATTTTAAGGATGCATTTCCAGAGAATGTAAACATTCTTTGAATGGTTAAAGGTGACAGGGAATTCTAAGGATACATTTCAGAAGCTGAAAATGGAAAGTAAGCATTTCCTCTCCTAGCATCTCTGGAGGGAAAACATCCATATCAGTGCCATTAGTTTGTTCCAGTAAATCTGACTTCAGAATTCTTTATACCAGAACCATAGGAGAACAGATATATGATGTTTTGATTTTCAAGTTTGTCATAACTTGTCACAACATCCTTGGAAATCTCATGCACATCTTGAGGTGTGCATCAAATTATCAGTGGCCCCCATGCTGCTCATGGTTGTATGAGGCCTTGTATGTGACCTCAGGACCAGGTGTATGTCCCAGTGATTTGTCCTTCTTTAGAGATTTATTGTCAAAGAGAGGACCAAAGGAAGGACAGTGCTGACCAAAATTGTTTGAGTCAAGCACATCAATCAGTTCATGCCTTTGTTTTCAATTTTTTTCATTTTTGCTCTGCAAGTGTAGAGTTTGGTGTTTGGATATATGCTGGGAAACAGAGATTTCCAGGATTTTTAATAGATAGGTTGGATTCTTTATTAACTTTATTTTAAAAATCATAAAAATCATTAAAAATCCGTAAACAAAATTTGTGGGTGAGGTGGCTTTGCTACTCTTATAGCTTAGGTGCCAAAAACAAGGCTGCTTTCCATTGATTGTAGCACAGCAAAGAGGTTACAGATTTGTGGCCAAAAGGAGATTTTCTTTGAAAGGGTTTATTTTCCTGGAGTAGTATGCAAATTCTACCATTAACACTTTCAGAACTACAAAACTGTTTTCAAATGTGGCTGAACTATTTCATATCACCGCCAGTTATCTATGAGTACTCCACTTTTATCCTATTCTCAGCAATGCTTAGTTCGTATTAAAATACAATGATTATAGTCATCCTAGAGGTTGATAACGTGTACCTTGTTGTTTTGGTTTTCATTTACCTAATGACTAATGATGTTGAATATTTTTCTTTAGCTATTTGGCCATTTGAATATGATCTTTAGAGAAATGACTACTGAAGCTCTTTGCTCATTTTTAATTATTTGATTTTCATTGTTGTTTTACTGTAAGAATATGTGTGGGGTAGAACAAATAAACACAGCATACTGCATACAATTCAGTATTCAAATAATCAGATGAACAGATACTTCCTTTTTACTTTCTTGATAATAAATGTTGATACACAGAAGTTATTTTTTGTTTTCATGATGTCCAGTTATCTATTAGTATATTTTATTTTTTGATGTTGCTATTGACATATCTAGGATTCCTTTGAAAAATCCAAGTTCAGTAAAACACATGTTCAATGGAAATATGGTGTGATGTAAGGATTCAGCTTAATTCTTCTGCCTGATGATATCCAGTTGTTCCCACATAATTTGTTAGAGAATCTACTCTTTCATATTAAATGATCTTTACATGCTTGTCAATAATCAATGTAGAACAACACTGTAATGTAATTAAGAGTGCAGAAATATATACCCATATGTGTTCATTGGGGAAATATTAGATTGTGTATATGATAGCATCTCTTACTTCTCTAATAGTATTCACTAATAAACAACTTTTTTCTAAATATAAATGAACCAAAGAAACAAGGGTCTTTTTCCAGACCCTCTAATCTCTTCTATTGGTCATAATCCTATTAGTTTACCAATGCTACAAGTATTTTACGTCTGTGGTTTTGAATTAATTTTTAAAAATGGGAAATGCAAATCCTTTAAATTCTTTCTTGTTTTTCAGGATTCATTTGTCTCTTGGGGTTTCTTGCAATTCTGTATAAATTTGAAGATTATGTTGACTATTTCTGCTTTTAAATATATTGGGATTTAATCAAGATTGCATTCAATGTAACCATTGCTTTAGATAGTATTTTGAGAAAATATTATCCCTCTCAAAGAATGAATGCAGGATGTCTTTCCATTTTTTTAGGATTTCTTCAATATGCTTTAGCATGGATTGCAGATTCTATTAAAGATGCAACTTATTCCTTAAAATATTTATCAGATTCTTCCAAGCTCAATTCAACAACACAAATGATGTTTGTGTTGATCTCTGACCCTGTCATCTCCTCCACTTGTTTATTAACTCTAGTAGTTTTTTATGCTGAATAATTGAGATTATCTTAACATAGTAGCATTTTATCCATGAATAGAGTATTATTTCCACTGGGAACAATGAGAGAATCAGCATTGGCCATCCCACCTGAGTGTCCAGCAGGGTCTGTGGACAGCTGTAAATATGCTGAGCACTCCTGAGATAATTTCCCCAAGCACCTGTCTGGGTGCAGTGAGCTCATAATCTGTTTAGCAAAAAGAATTTTATTCCCAGACTATCCTTGTAATGCAAGATCTAGGCCTGTGTTTCTTATTTCACTAATTTTAGGCATTGCATTAGGTTTTTTTAAACTCACAGATTCCAAAATATTTCCAAGGACTTTGGCTTTGAATACCCTGGGTCCTCTTCTAAACCCCACATAATGGAATTCCATGCTGTATTCATGCATTTAAGTTTCATCCCCAAATGCTGTGTTTTTAGTAATTGATTTGTGGTCAGCTTGTATTCATACACCTGCCACACTATCTAACCCACCATCTCCTGCTACAGTCAGGCCAGGGCACATTATCAAGGCTAATGTCTGCATGTGATCTGCCTTGGATCACTGTGTATTTTACATTTCTGGACACATTGATTTAGCAAATAAATAATTCCCAGTCCTCTACCTTCTCACCATTAAGGCATTTGTAGCATTTAGATCCACACTTTTGAAATATGCTTCAATCACCATTTTGAGGAGGGCAAATCCTCCCAAAGTAGTAGAATATTATGAGACCCATCAACCATCCTAGTTAAAATCTCATGTTAGATTGTCATTTGCAAAATGAGAACTGTGTTCCTGACAGGAAGCCCCTCTCTGGAGACCCTGCACCTGTCTGGGGCTGTGCTCAGTGGGTCCTGAGGACCCGCTTCAGCCCTGCCACTGGCCTGCAGGGAGGTTTCAGTCAGACTCACAGGACATTTCCCTCCTAGAGCCTCTGCCCAGGTTTAATGGATTTGCTCTTCTCCTCAGCCAGCTCTTTAGAGATGCCACACACTGTTCATACTATATACTGACAGAGTGAATTGTCTTTTGTAACTTGGTATACTCTTAGACAGATCAAAAGCAGGATTCTATGGAATGATTGGAGTCCCTTTCAAGGAGCCTGACAGATGCTCTGACACAGACCTGTGCATGCATGCAGTGAATCCAGAAAGTTGGGATTTCAGGGCACCTCTTATCCCCTTTCTGCCCCAATAATTAATGGCCACCCCAGAGATCATCTGCACATACAGAACTACTGGGCTGAAAGCAAATTCACACATGTATTGTTCCCATAATGTATGCACATATTGCACACAAACACCATACATGGACATGCACAAATTTCACACACACACTCACATACCTACTATAACTACGACACACACCCAAATATATACACATGTATAGACCTGCACATGCACACACATGCACACATGTCACTCACACAAAATCTAATAATCCAATTTTCCCCCACACACTCACAAGACATCCACAGACAAGTACTTGCACACATACCAAAGTACACATTCACATATACCTGTGCACATGCACACACAAACACAAAGACCTCTCCCATACCCATGACACATGCACATACACACATATACAGAAACACAAACAAGCACACATGCACACACAGGCACACATTACACAGGCACACTTACATGTACTATGTCCACAACTCATGTGCACATTTACATGAAACACACATGAATGCACATATTTACAGTCTCATAAAATCACACATTTACATGAGCACACAGACATAAACACATATATTAACATGCTGTATCTGACTATTGCAAAAATGGACCCTGTATTTGTCCTTTTTCCTTGTGCCCAGCACATGGGCACTGCAACCATGTGTGGGAGGACACCTGGACATACAGCTGAGTGTGCTGCTCTTCTCAGTGGACACAGAGCCCCATGGGCAGAGCAGGGAGAGCACTTGGCAGGGTGACACTCTTTGGGGCAGAACCAGGTGCTGGTCAAGGAAGGGGAACCCAGAGCAGTGAGCTGTGCAAGGGGTCAGAATCCCTGTGGTCAGTGTCTGTGATGGGCTTCCTGGGTCTCCCCTCTTTGATGGAGATTTCTCCTGGGGGGTGAAGTCCCTGCCCCAACACTTCTGTGGGGTCCATGATGATAATATACATCTTTGTAATTCACAGTTCTCCAGAACAGAAGGAATTCAATAAAACGAAGCCATTGGCATGAAAAATAAATAGCAAGTTTAGGTAAATGGAAAGTCATGCCACACTCAGAGGCAGTATTGGTAAATCACATTCTTGAAAAAGAACTTCTATCCAGAATAAAGCATACTTTTCCAAAGTAAAAAAGAAGATATGCAGTTAAGTTTTTAAATTGTGTAAAATTTTTAACTGCATATTTCACTGAAGAACATATATGAAATCCTAAGAAGCTCCTGAACAAGACTGAACCTCAGTAGTAATGACAGAAATGCAAATATTAAACCCAATGTGTTACTGTTTCGCATACACTAGAATGGCTATACAAATTATATTTTAAAATGATCAGATGTTCAGGGAATGATGTGGAAAATAAATGGTAATGAGAATAGAACAAATATATTTTGCTTGAAATGAAAATAAAACAGGTTAAGCAGGGAAATATGTATACCTGAATTAAAATATTCTTAATATTATATTAAATGTGAATAATTAAAATAACAGTCAAATCAATACTTATTATAAGGTCAACAAATTAGGAAAAGATGGCAAAATGAACTAAAATTAGCAGAGGGAAAAAGATTATAAAATTAGGAATAGAAATAAATGAAATGGATTAGAGTGCATAAATTAACCAAGACAAAGATAGTTTAATGAGATAATACAAATTTTCAATGCCCTATCTAAAGTGAACAACAGAATAGAAAGAACACAAATTATCAGTATTGTGCTTGAAAGAAGACTGACATTGTAGATCCTATAGACAATGATGCATATAGTAAGATAAAATATTAAATGTATACAAAAAGACTCAGCAAATAAATGCCATGCATAATTTTCTTAGACGTATATTCAGTACCAAAACTCACTCAGAATTTTCATATAATGTTAATATTTTCATATCTAATAAATAATCACATTCTTCATAAATAAATTACTCACAGAAAAAAATTCTGTGCCTCATCAGTATACTTGGTAATTTATTTTAAATCTTTAAGAATAGTATCAATGTTTATTACATCTAACTATAAATGCATAAGTAGAAAAGTGACTGAAATAATTTATGAGGATAAAACATTCCTAATACTAAGTGAAAATGACATTGAGAAAAAGAAATTTAGAACCTAAAATAGCTTATACATTTACAAGGGAGGTATGTGAAACATTATCTAGTGATAAAGATGCATGGCCCAGAAAACACCAGAAATAGATTCATTTAATTTGCCGTGCTCATATAATAAACAGGAATAGTTCATATTCTTCTCAATAGGTGCAGAAAAAGTTTTTGTCAAAATCAATATCAATCTTGAGACTAAATCTTGTCCAACTTGGAAGAGAAGGGAGCATTCTAAAATTGACCAACATCTATTGTAATCCTACAGCAAAAACAAAGCATTATCCCAAACTATGCCACTTCCCTTCCCTGTATCCATCCGGAAGAGAAAAGTGGAAGAAAGTAAAAATAAGTTAATAACATAGATATTTGATTTGAGAGACTCTGCAGTGTTACTCATGTTCAGATACATATGGCCATATGGAATTGGATGGCTTTAGAAGTTTTTAATGAGATGTTTTCTTTTAATTGGGGAAGGAAAATATCAGACCTTGACAGGAAAATCATCCCCAAACTTCCCAGCACTTGAACCCAGATCACTTGGGGTTATTCCCTGGGCTTGGTGGGTCCTGAGCACCCCTTGAATCCCAACCCTGCAGAAGTTGCTGTGTGGACTCGCATTGCCTTCCCTGCACTGGTGTTTCCCACAGTAGTGCACAGCTGGACTTAATCTTTCACAGAGCTCAGCTGCAGAGAGAAATCATTCTTGGAATTGACTCTGGAGACACTGTCAGCTACAGAGCAACATGTTTTATGCTGCACCATGTTCAGCACCCCTGCACCTGGACAGGGCACCTGGAAACAGGAAATGCTCTGAGTCACCTGCTTCATAGATCTCATTTCCATCCCACCACCCCCAAATTGTAAGAGATCCTCACTGCTGAGATCTCCCACAGGTGGAGGATAGAAGAAAATGGTTTCAGGGTCATTTGGTTAAATCCCATGAATCCTAGAAAATTATTCCTAGAAAGATCAGACAACTGCCTAAATAGCAGAGGTCTGTGATGTCTCTCAGGAGACCAGAGTGTGGTTAATATGTGCAAGACACATTTGTGTTTGAAGATAGGAAGTGTCATCTGGAGATCCTTCTCTCTGGGCACTCTGGTTGTTTTCCAGGGAACAACTGTGTACACTGACCACAGGTCAGAGAGTAAGGCTTTGTGGAAATAAGCATAACATTTACTTCATTATGTTGTGTTTTCCCATGTTCCTGGGAATGGGATTTTTTTTCTCTATTTATGAAGAAAAATCCATTGTATTTATAAGGCAATAAATAAATACATCTTAAATAAGTGACTATGTTAATGAATATAATGGAGAGGATTTTATTGCATAATCAGAAATGGTGTTGTGGTGGAGACAAGTAACATGTAATTTCCACACGGTCTCTGCAGTGTCCATCTCTCAGCATCACTCCTCAGTCACATGGAACAGAGGAAGATGGTGGAGCATTAGTGGGGTGTGAAATAACACAGCTTGAGAAGGAGACACCATTTGCCTGAGCACTGTCTCTCTGCACAATTCCAGGCCACATCTGCCTCCATCTGTATTTTCTATGAAAGAAGAAAGAACCATAACTTCCCCAGGAATGCATCTCTGAGGAAAATAAGAAAAGTACAACAGTAAGAGGAGGGCAAGTTTCAGGGTATATCTGTCTGTTTGGAGGGAGAAAACTGAGAGTTTCAAGGAGGAACACCCTCACCATCTTTATAGCAGGTCTTGCCCTTGTGCTCCATGGACAGGAGTTGACCACTAAATCAACCAGCTCTGTACTTCCCAGCAAGGGGAGACTTGTGGCTCATGCCCTTACCCAGAGACCCTGGTGTTTCCTAGCACAGTAATATGCATACCTGTGTCCTTGTGTCTCAGAGGCTTACCTAAAAATATACATTTCTTGGGATGGTCTCTTTTGACTGTGTTATGAAATAATGGCTGTTCTGGGGAGATGTTCCCACCACTGTAGATTCTGGTCATATATCCCAGCCTTTTCTCAGGAAGCTGGAAGTCAGTAAGATCAATGTTCAAGGATCCAGTTGTCTCATATGTGATGCTCATGTTCTGGATGGGCAACCTTGCCCCTGGGTTGGATCCCAGCAGGTGCACCTGCACTCTGACAATCAGGAAGAGGAATTCTCATCCATTAGCACAAGATTCTCCAAGGAGAAATGTATTTGCCAGAGTTGTTGGATTGAATGGAGGCTGGTAGAGATGTTTTCAGCTTCTGAAGATGTACTGGTACAAGAATTCCAAGCACAGTTCTGAAAGACCCAGGTCTCCATGAAAGGGCATCACATCAGGTCTGTTTTCAGGAGCCTGCAGTTGTGCAGGTAGATTAGAAGTTTGACTTTGGTCTTCCTGATGTTCCTGCCTGCTCTGCAGAAACCTAACGTGTGGAATATGACATTTTCTTAATATGAAAATAGATGAAAAGTTTATGGTAAAAAATACACAAATGAGTGCTGATTTGATATAACCAAGAAATATTAAAATTAAAGAATGAGAGTTAAATGTAAATGGAATTCAAGATGCATTTTGGAAAAGTAAATATAAACAAATATTGTGAGCTTGTTATTGTTGTCTTCTACCCTCTTCTAATGTATACATTGAAATCGTGTGTGCTCTGTGTGTGCAACATAATTGCAGCATCCTATGTAATAGCATCAGAATTTATAAGAGTTTTAAAATAAGCAAAGGCATCTGATCCTGAATGCCACAAAGGACTTAGGCTGCTCTTGAGACTATGTAAGATTTTCCCTCTAATCCTACTTCCACCTGAAGACTCAAGCACTGCAT
This sequence comes from Choloepus didactylus, assembly GCF_015220235.1. Lineage (NCBI taxonomy): Eukaryota > Metazoa > Chordata > Mammalia > Pilosa > Megalonychidae > Choloepus > Choloepus didactylus. The sequence goes on along the minus strand of NC_051325.1, from coordinate 3,144,466 downwards.
GATTGTAGGAAAAGATTATTTTTTGTTGCCATACTCAGGAGACTGACTTAAATTCAGAGAATTAAATTTTACAAAGTTGGTTAAGTGATCTTTTTATTTATATTTCCATCCAAATCCAGAAGGAAGGACAGGAGAAAAGTATATACACACACATACACACATACACCCACACTCAAACCCACACACACATAATAATAGTTTTAAAAGACCCAAAAAAATTCTACTGTGATTTAGTCTTGGATTGAACATTACCTAGCTTAGAAAAGACACAGTGGCTATTGTTGGGTTTACATGTTGTGAAGGAAGAAGAGGGAGCCCCAGGCAAGGCCAGGAATTTCCTCCTAGGCCAGTCTCTGCACCTGTCTCTGGGGATGGCCACTCATCTCTACTGAGATGATCATGTGATTTCACTTAATATTCTATTGATTTCAAGTGTTATAATAATTCATTGACACATGATAAGTCTACCTTGCCTCCCAGGGGTAAACATCAATGGTTTAGGACACATAATTATTTTCATGTTACCTTAATTTTTTATCTGATATTTTTTGAGGAATTTTTCCTGTATTCAGAAGTGATACCAGTGTATTGTTTTCTTTCCTTCTGATACCTCTTTCTGGCATTGGAGTCAGCAAAAGAGGTGCCACATATAATGACTGGGGAAGTGGTCCTTTCTTTTCTATTTTTTGGAAACATTGGTCCCAATTTGGAAGCAATGTGATTCATTCCTCTGTGAATGATAGATAGAATAGAGTTGTGAATCTATATTCTCCTAGACATCTATTCACATTTATCTAAGGTTACTGACCCTATTTATTTGTTTATATGTATTCATATTATTTATTACTTTTGGATTACTAGCAAAGTTTCCCCATGTAAGCTTTCTAATATTTTGACTCACAATTATTAAAATGTTCCTGATAATCATTTTTATTTATTTATTTTTCAGGAATGTTATCGTCTATTTAGTAACTCTAATAATTCACATAATCCTGTCATTTTAAATGTCTGGTGATTTTGTTAACTTTCAATTATTCATTTCATCCCCAGAATTTCCTTTAGGTTCTTTCAAAATTATCATAGTTTATTGATATTAATTATTTGGTTCAAATTTGCCAGTGTATCTTCCTTTGTTTCTTCAGTCAGGATTTCCTTTAGATTTTTTAAAGCAATTGTAATAGTTCCTCTAAAATACTCATTTGTTAAATATGACATATGACCTAACCAACAAGTAGTCTCTCTTGCATGCATGTTTTTCAAGTATCTGGGTCCTATATTCATACATCTTTGTATGTTTCATAATTTCTCATTGGAAATATAATGTAGTAACTGCAGATACTTCCAGACTTCCCACCAGTGCTTGTGTTTTGCCTCCTTCCTTGTTTAGAGACTGGCTGGAATAATTCAGTAACATATTCCTGCCCCACTGTCCTTAGTCTCTGATATTTTTCCTCAAGGAGGATTTGGTTCCTCCCACAATCATCAGTTGCCCTGGCATGAGAGCTGAACTGGTCATGCTTTTTTCGTACCTTCCACCAGTCACACATCAGTGTTAGACAAAAGTCCTTGTTGGCCAATTTTTTTATTCCTTAGTACTCTAACCTGAATTGTAAATGTATCTACTATCTAATCAAGAGAACTTTGGAGACTTCTGATACTTTCTTAATAATTAAGTATTTGGTGCATTTTTCTCAAAAAAATGATCTACTCTCATCTGCCTTATTCACCATTCTATGATTGTAAACTATCTGCTCTTCAGTCTAGACTGTGCCTTCATTGGATGTGGGAATCTTGTTTCAATTCCTTTCACTACAATGCCCATTCTTTCTGTAAAAATTCTTGGGTTTAAACTGCTCCTAAGTCTGTGCAATGAGCTTACCAAGGTTTTGGATCAGAAATAAAAGGTAGGATGCAAAGATGAAAGCTCACTTGGAGATAGACCCCAACACTAGAATCTGAGCATGTGGTGAAGGAGGGGAAAGCTATTGAGCTCCTCTGTGCTTGCACTCCTGGCTTGGGATCATGAACCCATGAGCAAAAAAAGGCATATTCCCAGGGATACACATCCAAGATTGAACCCCAATTCCATGAGTATGCTTTCAGCAGAAGAAGCAGTTTTTCTGAATCTCTCTCACTCTGCACTTAGCATCAGGAGCAGCACCTGTTTAGGTGGAGACGTGCTGGTGTCCTGCCCTTCCTGGGAAGAGACACTTCTTTGCAGGTTTATTGTTCTAGATTTTGTCCCTCAGGAAATTATTCTAACTCATTCTTATGTTATTGCATATCAAGCAATTGTATATCTGTATACTAATCAGTTTTTCAACATATAAACTTATGTAATTTTATTTGTAATTTAACCTGATGATGGAATTTTTGTTTCCAATTAATAGACAATATGAGGCAATCTGAAACTCATCTTGAATGTCCAGTAGTTGTGAAAAATATTTTTCTTGCCCTGACATGAATAGTAACACAAAGGATCTGGAAATCTACAAAGTATCAACATATATTCAAAACATCACCAACTTGAAGACACAGTGTAAAGAATAATACCAAAATATGGAGACAGAGTTGCTCCAAAAAAGAAAGAAGACTCAATTTAAAGTCTAGTTGGCACAATATGGCTGGATTACTAATAAGTTAGTCAGAAAATTCAAAAGTTGCCATTAATTAAATTCTACTTTTAACTGAGAAAAAATTCCTAGATTGTATCTCACAGAGGCCATACCCATGCTTTCTTGCAGGCTTTTCTTCCAAAAAAGTAATAATCCACTAAAAATCTAGTACCATCCATCATCAGGTTAAATTACACAAAAAAAGGCAAAGCTATTACCCCAGTGATGCTTGGGAAAACAGTGGTAGAAATGCATCCATAGCTACCTCCATAGTTCCACCACAAATTGAAACAATTAATGTGAATATGGAAAGCAAAGAAACTATCATCCTATAGGAACTAGTGGGATCCAGAAGAAGGAGGTCAGGAACTGAGTCCACTATGGAAAGTATGCTCAGAGATACCTCCTTTCTCTTCACTACAAATAACAACGTTAACCTGAGAAGAAAGGCTCTGAATTTGGCAGCTGAAGTCACTGTTGAAAAAAACATTGCTGCTTGGTCAGAAGCATCAGATAAAAAACACAATACCCTAGGGAGGGGAAGAAATATGTGACATTCCAAGCACTGCCTCCTGCAGATTATGTTCCCACCTCTGTCCATTCTGCTCATATCCCAGCCTTTCCCCAGGGGTCTGAGATTCAGAGAGTCCAGCAGGCACAGAGCCAGGTACACATCAGGAGATTGTCATGTCCTGAAAGTGCACTGTGTCCTACAGGTATATCTGGTCCTGCACAGCTAGGTCAAGAACTCTCATTCCTTTAACAATAGTCACAGTGAAGAGAAATCTGTTTCCCAGATGCAGAGACAGGGCAGAGAGCAGGCAGTGGCGGGGGTGGGGGGGGGGCAGGCTCAGCTTCCCAGGATGAATTAGAATGTGAGCTCCAAGAACTCATGTACTAGGTCTTGCCTCCCTGTGAGCATCCTCTGGTGAGCTCTGCCCTCAGAAGCCTGTGGCATTGAGGACAGGACTAGAATTTTGACAAGGTCTTTCTGGTGACATTAACTATTTCTCAGTAAGCAGTAAACATAGCTTTATATTACATTTATAGAAAAAGTTTGATGATTTTAGGGAAATATGTGACAATGGTTGATTTATAGAGACAAGAAAAATAAAAAGAAAGTTATTAATTAAGTATAAATGGCATCAGGAATGCTATTTAGATTAAAGATGAGACATAATGAATCTGCAATTTTTAGCCTATATCACTATGAATATATTTTGAATACCCATGTGTGTGTGATACAATGATAATATTTTAAGTAATAAACTCATATTTCATAAGGAATTTAATATAGGATCAGAGACCTGGTTGCTGATGCCACATGAGAGGGAGGGAACAAAGTGAGGCACTTGGAAGCTGCTCCTAGGGAGGGACAGGCTTTCCCACCTCCTTGTCCTTACCCTACGTATATGGGCTCAACATGATGGTGTGTTGGGAAAATTTTCCTGAAAATTTTCAGAAATGTTAGTTAAGTTGATGGAAACAATTTCACAGAGATGATAAATGCAAGTTTTATTCATACTTTCAGGCATATTCATACAATTCATATAACATTGTAAATAATTTAGATATGTATGTATTTAAACAGGAATTAGTAAAGAAAGTCCTTTACTGAGTTTGAATCTTAGTTTCATCCTAGCCCTGATTGCATGTTATGGGGTTAAATGTTGTGGAGAAAGAAGAGGGATCCCCAGGCAAGGCCAGGAAACTCCTCCCAGCCCCTCTGCACTTGCCCTGGGGATGGCCACTGGGTGCCACCTGGTGGTCAAGAGAGCCCCTGCAGCCCAGCCCCTCCTGTGCTATTAAGGGGTGTTTTTGTCTGGGCTCACCCTGACTTCCTCTCACTGTGTCTCTAGCACAGTAATACGTGGCTGTGTCCTCAGATTTCAGGCCACTCAGCTTTAAATAGACTTCATTTTTGGAGTTGTCCTTGGTGATGGTGATTCGGGACTGAAGAGTTGGGTTGTAGTATGTGCTTCCACTATTGGTTATCTCACCAACCCACTCCAGCCCCTTTCCCAGAGCCTGCCGGATCCAGTTCATATGATTGCTGGATAAAGATAACCCAGATGCAGAGCAGGTGAGGGACAGGGTCTGTGAGGGCTTCACCAGGCCAGGTCCTGACTCCCTCGGCTGCACCTGGGACAGGACACCTGAGGACAAGGAGAACCACAGTGAGTCATGTGCTCAGATGCATCATCCCCATTACCTTCATGTCTGAATCCTGAGACACTCACATCTGGGAGCTGCCACCAGAATGAGGAAGAACCACAAAGCTTTCATGTTCTTGGGCATGATGCCTCTCACTCCCAGAAAATACCTTTCCAGAAAACAAAGAAGCCTGAACTTAAGTAATTGTGCCTGGACTTTCATATGGTTACCTAGGTGGTGATTTGCATGTGGGTGTTGTCTTTCTATGTAAAGAAGAAAGGGGGAGAGAAAGACATTTTTTCGGGTGCTTCCCTGAGAGAGTTAAGCTGGTGTTTCCTCATCTTCTCCTAGGGTCTCTCTTTAAACCCAGGTTCCTCTTCCTCTACACAAGAAATATGCTGCATGAGCTGATCAGGGAGCCAGATCTTTTCAGGAATCATGTATGGCTTTGGAATATGTTCTATGTTTTGGAATAGGTTCTATGGCTTTGGAATAGGTTCTATGCTTCAGCTGAAAATAATTTGGGAATTTCAGTAGTAAAGTTATTGTGAATGTCACAGGTTTCTAGTCATGTTAGATGTTACTTTCACTATCATTACTATTATTATCTCTCTTGATACTAGAATTGGCTTCTGTAAAACCTTGTCTCTGACCATAAATTTAGAAGTATCACCTGCTTTCTTCTTGTCCCTGACTTCTCACACCTGTTTGACAATGGCAGGTCAACACCCCTCCCAGAGTCTGTACATTGACTGATTGTGGTTGGAGTCTTTATGAAAAGAAATCACAAAATCATGTATTCACCAAAGAAACAAAGCAGTGTCCCTGGGTAATACTCATTTATAAGGAGTTATGTTTTGCTGATGTATAGTGGCTTCTCTTTCCTCATGTTTGTATTCTCTAGTTCCCTTGGAAGCCCGTTTACTAACATCAGAAATATATGAGAATCACATTCATAGCTGGTAAAATTTCATTGAGTTGGTACATGCAGTTCTGGGGTCAATTAAGTTTAGTTTATCACAAATGTTTTACTGATAATGTAGCTGTCCATTTCAAAGGTGGAATAAGTGTATCACTATTCTTCCAAACAGCCTCATTTCCTTCTTGACCTTTGACATTAATACCACAGAATAATTAAAATAACTACACTTATGTGAGCTGATTCACATCAGTTCATGCATTAAAATAATCAGCCTAATTGATGCAATCTCATGTTCCCTATCAATGATCAGTGTCTCTGTGGGCTTGTGACATGGTTCTAGCCAGGTAGGCTGGGTAGATTTTCTCAGGGCATTTCTAGACTTCTGGAAGGACACCTCACAAGAAAGTCTCCCAAAGCTTGCAAAACATCATTGTATCTTCATGCAGAACTTGGGGTGGTGTCACCATGTCCATAAATGATGGACATCAACTGGTAGATGAAGCTGATATATCATAAGTTACATAGTATAAAATTATGAACAGTAAATTCCCAAGTGTCTGCCAATTGGATTCACCAACATGGTGGGCATCACATATCTGCTTATTAATTAGATCATAAATTTACTCATTGGTTAGGCCATCTGTTGTCTTTTCTTCAGTTAGTGTTGGAAGAATCATAATGAATAAGAATTGTGATGTAATTAAACAGATTTTAAAATCAGATGTCTGAATGAGCATATTGTAACCATAAGACAAGATGGAGACAAGGTTAAACCACAAGATTTTGCTGAGAATGGAAGTTCATTTCTTGTGGACATCAAGGCTGGAGTTGATTAACTTGCAGATTTGACCTGTCTTAAGATAATGCGGATTAGAAGCAGAAAGCATATTTCTATCTAAGAGCAAGGATGGGATGTGCATTGCTAACATGAGATAAATGGCTGAGGATGTCACCCTATTTATACCTGGGGAATAAGGGAAATGAGATGTACATCAAAATAATGAGGTTGGTTTTTAAAATTGCAGAACTTGATATTAATGGAGGAGAAGGAGTATGGGAGTCTAACACTAATGTAGGGAAACATGAGTTATACAGCAGGGCCTGAAATCCCTAGGGAAGAAGGATTATAGAAAATATATCACTACCATGGGACAAATGTGTAGGGCAGAAGGGACACTCATCCTTGGGAAAGTAGGATAATGGGAGGTGCACCAGAGTCAGGAGGAGAAATGCATGAGAGGGGCCAATTAGATATGCCTGGAGAGCATAGGATGTAGAAGGTACATCACCAGCCAGGGACAAGTGGGGGAGGCAGTGAGGCAAGGTGAGCAGGGCACAAACTAGGCACTGAAGTGATCAAAGGCAATGGGACAATTTGGGGATGATGGAGAAAATTAGGTATCAACTTATCAGGTATTACATCTTCAGGGATCACTGAGAGAGAATTGGTAAGATAAAATTGGAGACCTACAGAGAGTATATCTGCAAAAGACAGTACAGAAAAGTGACACTAGACTATAAGATGTTGAATAATCATATTGGTGCATTGCTGTGGGTCAGTGAGGAAAACAACTTTTCCACTTCCTTCTGGAATGTGGGGAACAGAAACATATTTACCTTGGCACAAGCTGGACTGACAATAATTTGTGGAGTTAGAAAGGAATCTGAGTATAGAGGTGAATGTATACAAAGTTTGACAATCTTTGGAACAGCTTCCAGAAAGTTCAAATAAATTTCTGATTGTGAAAGTGCCAAGGTATCAGCTTGGGGAAAATGAAAAACAGAGCAGTACAATAGAGAGGTTGCAAGGCTAAAAAGACTTGCTTGGCATGTTTTTCTGGCTCATAAGTTTTCCAAGAGAATAGGACCTTGACAGTGGAATCATGTGTGATCAGCATCCTCATTACTGAAAATACCTGTTATTCCAGTTCTACTTGTTCTCACTGTCCATTTAACAATTGTCCTATGCTTGGAAGTTAGTGACAATTGCAGGTATAAGAGATACCTGGTGTAGGGAGGTAGAAGCAATCATGTCACCCAGAATTGAAAAAAATCCTGATCTGTCCCTGGAGACAGGAACTGTGATGTCAGCATGGATGTCACAGTAATGGAATCTCCATGGGGGTGCATCACCTACCTGGAGGACCAAGATGAGTCTCACACATAAGTATATAATGAGTACATCAATTTTCCTTTTCTCTCTTACCGATTGAAAAATGAGACAAGGATGGGACATGCCTTGCCACAATATCCCTGTGGCACCCTGGTTACCCTCCACTGCAGTACAATGTCTCTCAGCTCCTCAAGTGTTGTCCAGCAGGTCAGTGGCCCATTTGTCACTCATGCTGTTGTGGTTAGAGATTTCCCAGAAATCACCTGGGCAGAATTATCTGAGTTGATCTGGAGGTTTTACCTCCTCATTTTCCAAGAGACAAGGAAGTAGGGAGAAATTCAGGGAGTTTATCCAGTTGCAGTTTGTGAAGTCATCATAGTTAACAGTACACAGTTTTCCCTTAAAAGATAATATATAGTTTATATATATATTATATTTTTAATATACAATTTATTACCTTAAATTTATTACCTTAATTTGCCTGGATGTGAGTGTATAAGGAGGAGATTACCCAAACACAAATGGCTTCTTGGATTGTGTTTTCCATGACAACATCTTGAGGACAATCTCCTTGAGAAAAAATAATTTATTTCAGAAGGAAAAGCAAAATGCTCTTATTCTTTCAGACCAGGCTAAATAGAAGAGTATTCTAAACAAAAATAGTTCCCAAAACAGAGGAATCTCAAAATGACTCATAATTTTCTGCACTGATTTCTAACCCTTTTAGTGGATATATCTACAAATAAGGTAAAGTTTAGATCAAATTCTGTATGAGAGTTTGCTGGTTTGGATGTATTATGTCCCCCCAAAATCCATTTACTTCAATGAAATCTTGTGAAGACAGACATATTAATGTTGATTAGGTTGGGATATTGAATTGATTTGTTTCCATGGTGATATGACCCACCCAACCAGGTGATAACTCTGATGAAATAACATTCATGGAAGTGTGGTCCTGTTCACTGAGCATGAGCCTTGATTATTCAACTGGAGCCCTATAAAAGCTCAGAGAGAGGGAACTCACTGCTGCAGCTGAGACAGACATTTTGAAGACAGCCATTAGGAGCTGACACGGACATTTTGGAGAATGCCATTTTGAATATGCTGCAATGGATGGGACATGGTTATTCCAGTGGATCATAATGGAATGAAAACTGCCCTAATATCCAGGGCCACATATCCATCATGTGTGCCATATCCAAGAAAAAAGTTTCTGAAAACATGCTCCACAACAACCCAGAACATGGCTGAGTATTACTGTGTGTAGGAGACACCCAGTAAGAAAAATGCAGTGTGAGCCAGACACAATCTTCTCTTGTAGGTTGTGCTTAGTGGGTCCTGAGCACACCCTGCAGACCAACCATCTCCCAAACCCTGGAGGGGAAGCTTGAGTCTGATTTGCCAATGATCCTTGTTCACTGTGTTTTTCATACAAAGATTCATTATTATTACTACAGTTATAAATTTGCCTATTTGCAGACACAAGCTGTCTTGCCTGGTCTCCAGAAATGGTGAACAGGGACTTCACGGAATCTGTGTTCCTCTTAATACCTACATCTGTTTTGAAATCTGCACTTATTTTCCTGGAGTGTAGAACACCTAGTCCATTCAATAGTTACTGAAGTTGGATTCAGGGACTGCTCACGAGAGTGTGAAAGACCCTCCAAATCTGTACTAATCTCCCTCAGCTCCCATCCACTGCATCTCCATCTGGATGCTGGCAAGCACAAATATACACTGGTCAGAAAAATTATTGCACTTATCCAAGTTTTCTGGCACTCATATCCAATTGAAGCAACATAGTCAATGTCATGTGTTCTCCAGAAAATGATCTTTTTAAACAGTTATCAGGAAATCCCAGCTCAGTACAGACTCCTTATTGTGTTCATACTGTCATTAAAGGAACACATGGAAATTCCTGGGCTGGAGGTCCTCTGTCATAGGTGCAGGGAACATGCAGGGATGGTTTCCACCAAGTTTTATTTCCTCATTTCATACAGCAAGTTTTATGGTTCCTGATCTTCATAAATGAAAATGTCCAGAGCAGATATGAGTGACCAGGAGGACAAATATTGTAATGGTAGCACAACTTTGCATTCCATTAAAGTAACAGTGCCTAGGTCTCTTTAGACAGGACATTAAGGGACATGTGGCAACTAGGGGGTTCCAAGCAGTTGAATCACACTGGGGAAACACAGAGCCAGGGTGAGCTGTGGGGACCTTGTGGCTCTCAGGTAAGAGGGGACTTCTTAGGGCACCAGGGTTACAACTTAAGGGTCATACATGCCTGTGCTGTAGTGAGGAAACACCTGGGCAGGCAAAGCAGCTGGACATTTAGTGGTGAGTTGAGGAAAGTGGAGGGAGGTAAGGAGAGGAGCCACATGATGGGGCAGACCTTGTGGCTTGGACCAGCAGCTGATAAGGTCAGGGTCAAATTTGTGCTGGCTGCACTCTGAAGCCCTGGCCAGGAGTTGCTGTTTGGTCTTTTGGATGTGGTGGGAAGACACTGAGAACACATCTATCCACCTAGACTGAAGCCAGACACAGCTAGTCCTCCTGGTGGATCCTGCTCCAGGAAACATGACCCAGAAGGGTAAGAGTAGTGCCCCTTTGTAGGTGGAGGGGAAGGCTGGTATGCAGCAAAGCAGGGGTGCTGGAAGGTAAAACAATCTCTGCCAGAGGTCTTGATCATGGCTATAGCACAGCAAAGGTGGAGGGAGGAGGGACAGGAAAGGGACTATTTGTGATACCAGAAAATTACTGGGGAAGACAGTCCCCAATGGCACTGTCCATTCCTTCTGACACTGGCTGGTGGTTTGGCTTTTGAGGGCCAGCATTGTGACTTGACTCAGACAGACCAGAACAGGGTCTTTGGTGGGCAATTTCAGCCTGGGTTCTGCCAATATAAGTGAGGAAGGGAAAGGCCCTGCTGGCCCCCAAGCTGTCTGGTTCTGTAGATGGGGAGAGTTTCTGTAGATGGGTACAGTGTAGACAAGAGAGCTCTGGGCTGGGGATGCAGCATCTGTGAACTGTGGGCAGGAGGAGTACCAGTCAGGACTAGTGTCTATGTCCACCTGAGAATCCAGATCCAAGCAGCAGAAAGGCCATAGCCTAAGGGCAGTGTCAAGGCCTGGGGCAGAGGGCTCCATTAGGACCAGGCTGGGCAGCAGGCATTGGAAATTGAGGGCCAGGCATGGCAGGTATGGCATAACTCAAGTCAGAGGGGCCCCAAGCAGAAGTCCCCTTAGGAAAGGCCACCCTCCACAGGGTCCACCTCATCCTGACCATACTGGATGTATGTAAGCTGGTTCCTTCGGGGAGTTTCTCTTCAGACCACTCACCACAAGCTTCACACACAGAGCTCCTCATGACAATGACCCTGTGGGGATGCAGTGCCCAAGTATTCTGCTCAACCCCTGTCTCAAGGAAAGAAGACCATGAAGACCCCAGGCTCTGTGACAGCCCAGGAACAGGGCCCATCTCTTTGCATGGGATACTAACCCACATGGACCCTGCTCCACTGCATGCATCCCAAACTCCTGTACAGATGCAAACAGCCTCAGCTCTAGGAACCACTAATCTCTGCACCTCCTGGAGGCCCAGAGCAGAATGTCATAGGCTCCATATTCTGCCTGAGTGGTTGAGCAACCTGGCTCTGGGGACTATGGGTGTATGTTGGAGGGGTTTCTGCCAATTTTAGCTTGCCCACCAAGGTTGGTTTTCTCAGAATCCAGCATAGGAGCTCTTGGTATGGGGAACAAGGCAGTCTCGGTTGGCCTTGCACAGTGTGGATGTTGGAGGGAGTGGGAGAGGTGGCCAAGTGGGTCAGTGTGCCATCTTAGCACCTGCTCTTTGAAGCCTCTGGTTGGCAGGGGAATACTGCACATGGACACAAACTCATTGGCTGAACTTACCCAGGATGGCCCTGAAGAGACAGAGGGAGAAGCCCTTCCAGCCTCTTGGGGGAGCTCATAGCTGAGGGCTGGATATCTTGGAGAGTCAGCCTTTGAATTCACCCTGGGTATCAGTTATAGGATCCATAGTCTTTGAAATTATCCACAAAGGCAAAACAAAAGCAAACTAAACAAAAATTCTCTAAGAATGCAGGTGAAATATTTTCACTTTTTAGGAGAGTCTTGTACACTCCCAAATCCTGACCTCTGAAATGGATACAAAGACAATATTTTAATGGGACAATACTTCATGATAACTTTAATTCTTCCAACATTAACATTGTGGGTACCTTTTTTTCTAGTATTACAATTGTTAAATATTAGTGGCACATGCAAATTTTTCAGAAAAAAATACCATGATGATGGATAAGACCACTTATGAGAAGCCTGCAATGAACAAGTGCAAACAAAGAGATTGGCTCATTAGACTTTGAGGATGAACATGTCCATATTCAGTAGGGCAGGCCACAACCTGGGAATTCCATTGAAGGATTTCAATGAATTCACCAGGAGAGGCTGGCTGTCTGAATTACACATGGAAATTCTCCCTTCTGATGGCACAAATATCACTTCTTTTAAGGTCTTTAGTTAAAGCTAACTGACTGGATGAGATTTCTCTCATTGCAGAAGACAGTTGCAGAGGGAAGTTTCCTTAGTTATTGTAGATGTAATCCGAGATAGATGAGGTCAACATCATGGTGACATAGATCCACAAAGTATCCTCACATCAACAATCAGGCCTCTGTCTGCTTGACCAAACAACTGGGCACCATAACTAGCAGAGTTGACACATGACTTAACCATCACAGAAAGTGAGACAAGGACACTGAGAGCTGAGACAAAGCTGGGCTGTTCTTTGGGACAATCTGAGGATTTTAATTTCTGAATATTATGCATTTGCATTTCTGCCTGGAAGGAAAAGAAAATGAATGAACTACTGAAGTAAGATTTACCAGTATAACAGAAGTGAACATAGAAAGAGAAGAGAAACTTCACTCAATGTTCCAGTAAACATGAATTAAACACCTAAATAATATATTTCCCCACACATCAGGACTTTGTGAATGCACAACCACAGTTAGCATACCTTGGGTCCCAGGCACTCAGTACCACAGTTTCTCCAGATGGGGCATCAATGTAGGACAGCAGTTGTGGTTGGGACTTGGGACAAGGCTGCAGTGGAGGGTCACTTGGGCTTAAGAGAGAGGAGTCTGACAAGGTGACATGCCCCAGCATGAAAACTCCAGCCATTGTGGAAGAGTCATGAGGTTTGATGATTGTTAATGTCTAGGTTTGTAGTTTGTTAGTGGGTCTTACATGTCCCCTAACAGTGAAGGGGTCTCCATTGGTTATGAATCCCATCACTTTCTCTATCCTGATGAGCACCCAGCAGCCCTGAAGATAATTCTGTGGCCTTGGGGCACTTGGTGCCTGTGCAGAGCTCTAGGTAAGGCAAGCTGGTTATATGTTAGGTGAGCTAGGCACTCAGTGAGGTGATCTAGGATCCGGTGAGGTCATCAGGCCCCTGGATGATGTGAGCTGTGTTCTGAGTGAGGCAAGCTGGCTCTGAGTAATCTATTCTTGCAGGCTTTTTGTGAGGTGAGTGGGGTTCTGGTGGGTTGAATCAGGGCCTGGCTGAAGTCAATCAGCTTCTTGTTGAGATTTGCAGGGTTCTGAGTAAGGTGAGTCAGATTCTGGGTGAGTTGAGTTATGCTGTCTGTGAGGTGAGTCAGACTGTGAGTGAGGTGAGTTGAGTTCTGGTTGTATTGGGGTCTGAATGAGTCTTCTTGGTTTCTGAGTGAGGGGAGTCAAGCATGTTATAGAGCAAGTCTGTTTCTGAGTGAGGAAAGTCTTGCTTTGTGTCAGGAGATCTGAGTTCCTGGTAAGCTAAGAAGGAACCTGAAGCCTGCTGCTAATAATCTTGTTTTGGAAATTACCAACCAGAGGCTTGAAAGTATTTCATATGATACTGTGCATATGGGCAAGGTGGTTAGTTAATAGTGGATCCAGTCATCAGTACAGAGGTTGGCACTTTCTTTTACTGTCAATTTATGGGAGTTTGGAGAAATTTGGGGTATGCTTAGCTTCCCAGGATGTGCTGGAACATGAGATCCAAGTACACATCTGAGTATACCTGGATTCCTTGCAGGACCCTCAGGTAAGCTCTGCCTCAGAAGCCTGTGGCTATGCAGGGAATATTATGAATACAACAAAGTATTTCTGCTGACCTGGCCTCTTCAAATAAAATTATAATGGTGCCCCTGAAATCATATTTATAGAAAAATACTTGATGATTTTAGGGAGAAATAATGTGTGACAAAAGACAGGTACATGCATGAAAAATTTAAAGAAATTAATTTATTAAATATTAATTGTAACAGGAATGTTAATTAGATTTAAAAATGATACAAATCTGAACTTGTTTTAAACATATATAGCTATATATATATCTGTATCTATCTACCTATCTATATATAATATACCTTTTAGTGTACATGTAAAACCTGTGTGTCAGACACAATGTTGACATTTTATGTAATAGGGTCATAATAGATAAGGACATTAGTGTAGTGGCAGAAACTTTGTCTTTGGTGCAACATGAGGAGGAGCGAACAAAGTGAGGTCTTGGAAGCTGCTCCTAGGGAGGGTCAGGATTTCCCACCTCCTCATTCTTCCCATGAGGACATGGGGCTCCACAAGAGGGTGGGTGGGGGATTATTTCTCTGAACATTCTCAAAATATTTGGGTTATATTGAGGGGAATACCTTCACAGAGATGATAAATACACATTTTGCTCACATTTTCTTTCATATACAAAAGAGTAGAAAAATTACCACATTTCACATAAAATTTTATATAATATGTATGCATGTTTGTATTATAATATTCATTTAGCAACAATGAAAACAGAAACCTGTTCTGAGTTTGAGTCTTGGATACATCACAGCACTTCTTAGAAAAGGTACAAAGGCAGTTCTCTGGGAGTTACATGTACTGAAACAAGAAGAGGGAACCACAGGCAAGGCCAGGAAACTCCTCCCAGCCTCTCCCTGCACCTGCCCCTATGGATGGCCACTGGGCACCCCCTGGTGGTCCTGAGCAGCCCCTGCAACCCAGCCACTCCTGTGCCCTGCAGGGGAGGTTTGTGTCTGGGCTCACCCTGAATTCCCCTCACCGTGTCTCCTGCACAGTAATATGTGGCTGTGTCCTTGGGTCTTGCGCTGCTCAACTTTAAATAAACTTCATTCTTGGAGGTGTCCCTGATGATGTCACATCAGGACTGAAGATTTGGGTTATAGTTTGTGCTCCCTGCTGCCCATATTATACTGACCCACCCCAAACCCTTTCCTGGAACCTGGTGGATCCAGAGCATATCATAGCTGGTTAAAGAGAATCAGAGACAGCAAAAGTGAGGGACAGTCTGTGAGGGCTTCATCATGCCAGATTCTGACTCATGTGGCTGCACCTGGGACAGGACATCTAAGGACAAGGAGAACCACCATGAGTCAAGTGCTCAGATGCAACAAGCCCGTTGCCTTTTAGCCTGAATCCTGAGACATTCACTGGGAGATGGCACCAGAAACAGGAATAACCACAAGACCTTCATGTTCTTCTGGATGACATCTATGACTCCCAGAAAATATCCACATTGAGGAGGTACCTGTTTTAAGTAACTGTGTGCTGTAGTTTCGTCTGCTGACCCACGCAGTGATTTGCATTTGGGAGGTAACTCTGTATGTAAAGTGAAAGGGGATCAGGGGAGATCATTGCCTTAGGATCATCCTGGGTGGAGGATGGTGGCTGAGCCCTGGGAGAACACAGCTCTTTCCCTGGGGTGTCCACACAGCCAACCCAGTTTCCTCTACTTACAGGCAGCAAATGTTTTGAATGAGCTGGTCAGGGAGCCAAATGTGGTAAAGTTTCAAATATGGCTTTGGGTTTATTGTCATTGTTCTGCTACTCCTAGGGAGGATGTATATATATATACATGAAAAATACTGATAAAGTCAGTTCTGATGTTTCTACTTGTTTTTAAATGTCTGTGGAGGGATGGGTTTTTAGGGTTCTCTTTTCAGAATTTTATTTTGGTCACTACACAGTAGTCAGGTTAAGGACAAATACATACTAGGATGTCAGAGCTGTTAGGATCACCACAGTTATTTTCATTTTCCATCCTTCTTAGATGCCAGAATGAATGTGTCTGCCATCATCTCTGGCCACCAGGAATGCACAGGGCATGCAAACAACTACCCCTGCCCCTGGTATATCACACTTGCATGAATCAGGCAGGTCAAATATCTCAGTTTCAGTGTCATCACATGTGCATTGATGGATTTAGGACAACTTACCTATAAACATTCCTTCCATCTTATAATAATATGATGTAATTTTGAATGCAGCATGGTGTAAGGCATTTAATAATAATAATCAGTGGAATTAGAATTTTTAAAAAAGCAACATGGCAAATATCATCAGCACTGCAAACATTCCTGGAGGCAGTGATTAGAGGTAAACAGTACTAGATCTAGACTCTAAAGCCTACAATTTTGATAGCAGAGTTTGGGCATTAATTGATTAGATTATTTCAGATAAGATGTGGGTCTTATTATCCTTAATGCAGTTGTTTATAAGAGGATAAAGGACACACAGTAAAAGCCTAGAGAGTTTAGAGAAGCCTCAGAGAATTTGAGAGACATGAATACATCCACTGTGGCTGAGAGAAGAAGCCACTGAAGCTTGAAGCTGAAAGAAATGAATCTCAGGAGAGAAGGACCAGCAGATACTGGCTGAGGGCCTTCCCATGTGACAGAGGTGTCCTAGAGGCCAGCAGCCTTTCTTCAGAGAAGGCATCATCTTGTTGATGCCTTAATTTGGGCTACGCTGTGCCTTAGTCCTGTAAATTCACAAGCTAATACACTTCCATGCATAAGCCAAGCCATTTCTACAGATTTATTCCCACAGACTTAGCAACTATAACATTAACTTATCTGAATGCTAGGATTTTGCACATAATATTTAGTCTACATAGTGAGGGGAAACTACAATTTCAAATATTTACCTTCTTCAAGACTTTTGGAAACAGTTTTTTTCTTTGCATTGAAAATGACCTGGATACATTTTAAGTCTCCGAAACAATCTTTATACCATAATATTCTGTAAGGTTTTGTTATATGACTGCAAAGTGCAACATTCTTTCTTCTGTAAATATACCTTAAAAATTGGCATAGCATAGAAATACAAGGTATGCAAAAAAAGAAAAGACTTGGTGAATAGGACACCATATTATGGTAAGTAACTGAGCAGTGAATCTGGTAGCAAGAATTTGCATACAGTGTGGGAAGAAAAGTTTCCACACCTCAACCCGTGTCACTATTCCACAGAAACTTCAGTAAAATACCTCAAGCTAATGCCAGGCTGCTAGAATTAACCTTGAGAACACCAAAATGCAGAAATTGCTTGTTGCTGAACAATGCCTCCTTTTTCCAAAACCAAATTATATTGGAAAATCTCTTTGTAGATTATGCTTCAAAACTGAATATTTTATTAAAAAAAACATGGATAAATAGTTATTTCTTGAATCAGAAGCAACATTTGATAATTTCATACATTGAAGTGTACAAATTGAAAAGCATTTACCTATGTGAGCATATATTTTACCACAACTACAAACCAGATATTGGCCTTCCCCAATATTTCTCTTGTCCATCTTCAATTCCTGCCTCCTGCCCCTTCCTTTTATCCAGGTAACATTTGATCACTTTGTATAACAGGTTTGCTGACATATAAATCTTATATCATTAAAATCAAATATGCTATATCTAAAATTCAATGGTTTTTATTTTATTCTCAGATATGTGTCACCTTCACCAGAGTCAGTATCAGAATGTTTTCATTATCTCAGTATATTAACTTGTCTAATTCCTCTACATTCAATCCTGAATCCCCTTAAGTACTGTGTTAAGTAATCTCCTAAGGAAAATGGAAAATTAAAATGGAAAATGAAAGTCAACAGGAATTCCACACAAACATCTGAACTCATTTGATTATTGATTCTAGTGCTGATTTTAGTTTGTTTCTTTTCAATAATGTGATAGTTCCTAAGTCTTTGCTTTGAAAAAGAGCTACATGTAAATATGCAAAGTAGTAACTTCAAAATACTTAGCAACTTAATTTCTAAAGAATTTTCAAACTTGAAATATGGATTTAAAATATTGTAACTTGTAATGATGTAAATGTAATTTTTATATTTTAAATTCTTGGGGATGAATTTGTGCGTCAGTCCTGGCCAGGTTTCATTCCATCAAAAGAAGACAGTTGTCCTTGTTTCACTGTCCTCTTCTACACAAGAACAATGAGAGTTCATGAAAAAGATGCTCCTGTGACAGACTCAGGGGTGTGCAGTCAGGTAGATCCCTGGGGAGGGTGAAGGATAGTGTGGTGAAAACAATAAACTCACTCTATTAAGATATCTCTCTATGTGGAAATGAATAAAACTCCACAAATTTACCAGCTGTACATTTAAAATTTCCTAAAGAGAAAGGCAAGACTGGGCAATAGAACCCAATAAATAATTAAGGAGTAATGTTTTGGGAGTAAATATGATTACTTACAATTGTGTGGAGGCCAATATATTACTTTCAAATATCACCCCAAAGAAAAAAAATAGAAATATCTTTTCTATTACAGAGGGCAATAAAGATTGTGTTGTTTTTATTAGTGATAAAGAGGAACATAGAAAAGAGATAAAGGAGTCAATTTTCCAAAGACATATACAAGCCTAATTGATGAATATGTGATTTTTACTTCCTACTTTTAATATGCTGTATTACATTGATTGATTTTCTTATGTCAAATCACCCATACATTCCTGGGATAAGTCTCTCCTGGTCATGTTGTATAATTTTCTTAACATTTTCTTGGATTTGTTTTCTAAAATTATATTGAGGAATTTTGCATCTACATTCATAAGGATAATTGGTCTATTTTTCTGTTCTTGTTATATCTTCAATTGGTGTTGGTATTAGGGTAGTGTTGGCCGCTTAGAATAATTTAACAAAAATTCTCTTCTCTTAAGATTTTTTTTAAGTTCATGAATGTTTGATGTTAATTCATATTTAAAGGTTAAGTATGGTACCCAGTGAAGTTATCACATCCTGAAAATTTTTTTTGCAAGGTTTTGATTACTGATTCAACCTATTTACATGTGATAGGTCTGATGAGAACTTCTTTTCATTCATCACTCAGTTGGGGAAAGTTGTGTCCCTTGAGTAATTTATCCATCTCCTCTTGATAATGTAATATATTGGCATAGAATTTCATATAGTACTTTCATTCAGTCCTTTTAATTTTTGCAAGATCATTGATTTTGCCCCTCCACTCATTTTAATTTTTATTTATTTGCCTATTTTGTCTTAATTTCCCTTACAGCTTTTTATTTGACCCCTTTATTATTTATTATTATTAATTAAATTCACAAACTTAATTGTGAATTTTTCTGCTTTCTTTATTTCTAGCTTCTTTTCATTGTGGTAGGAGAAGTTGATTTGTATAATTTAATTTATATAAAATTGATTGAGACTTGTTTTGTGACCTAAAATGTAGTGTACCCTGGAGAATGATCCATGTGCACTTAAAAGGAATGTATATTCTACTGTTGTTTGTTGTAAAATTCTTTATATGTCTCTTATTTCTAGTTCTTTATAGGAATGTTAAAGCCTTCCATTCCTTCACCGATCTTCTATCTTACTGTTATATTGATTGTTAAAATATTTGTATTGACGTCCCCAACTATTATTTTAGAACCATAGCTATCTCCATTCCAATTGTCCTTTTGGATTATATTTGGGGCTCTGCTGTTACTTGCATATATATTTATAATTCCTATGTGTTATCAATGAATTCACACACTCTTCTATATATAGGTTCCTTCCTTGAAAGTTCTTTCAGCTTTTTTTAATTTTTAATGAAATTTTACTGAGAAATATTCATAAAAACCATTAAAACAATCCACGTATACAAACACTGGTTCCCTGAATCATCACATAGTTGTACATACATCCCCCAAAATAATTTTATTATGTTTTCATTACTGTCAATGAAATAAAAATATAAAAGAAAGCAAAATATTCCCATACCCTTTTCCTCTATTGTTTCAGTAAAACATTATTTTTTAACTCAAATAATCCATTTGTATGTTTACATGTACTTTTTCAAATTCAGCTAACCTCATGAAAAATGATTTCCTGAGAGAGACAATAAGATAATTTATGGAATTATTGAAGAAAATGGGTGGAAATGACTCATAGGAGTAAGCACAGCAAGGAGAACTCATACTTTGGCAGTCAAGAGTCAACAGATTTCTTCTGGACCTGTTCCTGGGGTTCCCTGTACTTGTTGGCTACAGCACTGAAAGGTGAGGCTTTTGTCCAGGATCTAAGTATCTTTTCATTATTGTGCTTCTCTTACAAAGTGATACATGGCCAGATCCTCAACAGTCACATAGCTCAGCTGTAGGAAGAACTGACTCTTGGATATGTCTCTGGAGATGGAGAGTTGGCTCTTGAGGGATGGATCATGGTATATTTCCATTTTAACATATTTCTGACAACTATTGAAAGGCCATGTCTTGAAAATTATGGATCCAATGCCAATGGGAAACACTGTTGATGGAGTAACCAGAGACTGTGGAGGAGAGAGACAAGGCCTGGGGAAGCTTCACCACTCTTGGACCAGATGCCACAAGTTGAATTTGGGACTATGCATAGGGAGAGAAAAAGTTGTAAAAAATCATGGCAAAATTCATATATCTCACCATATTAAGCCAAAGGGAAATCTCTGAGTCACTGACAAGGGGGTGTGACCATGAGGCAGAAGAATATCTTCATGTTACTTATGGTTTTCTGAACAAGGTACATGAATCTTGGACAATCCAGCTCACAGTGTGGAGGAGCTGCCCTAAATTTTGATGTTAATCTTAAAAATTTATTTGTGATTTGCATGTGGGAGTCATGTGTTTGAAGCAAGGACATGACATGGAGTCATCAGACTCTATTTCAGAAGCTGTAAGGAGAAGAGCTGACCCTCCCCAGGGAGGGACCACTCATTACTGAGAGCCCAGGGGACTGCATCTCTAAGTCAGAGAAGCTTTGATTTTTAAAAACTAATTCTGATACCATGGGAATAACATCTCACCCACATTGATAAGTAATGTCCTGGTTTGGACTTCTCAGTCCTCTCTTGGGAGAACATTATACTGTGAATTCACTCCTTACTTCATCCTACATCCCAACACTACCTGGGAAAATGTGTTGGCAGCTTATATTGGACAGAGCTTGCTGACCAGAGGCATCAGAATTGTTTCACATCCATGCTCAGCCCTGGAGAGCTGCATAACCTGAAGAAGGTCATTGGAACTTTTGCAGGTGGTCCCTCCCCACTAGAAGAGGCATGATCTACTATTTCCCTTGGCATCAGGTTGGGTTTGTTTTTTTCTTAGTTTTACTGAGGCATGATTCACATACAGCAAAAAGTGAAATTCTTTAGTTGTTCATTTTCATGAATGTTGACAGAATTGAGGCTTTATACCAGAACTTCTCAAGCCCTGCACTATTGATATTGCACACAAAAGTTATTTGTTTGGCAATTGTAGGACATTTAGCAGCCTCCCAGTTCTCTGGGTAGTAGATGGTGTCAGCTCCTATATTCAGTTATGACAAACATTAATGTCTCTAGGCTTTGAAAAATGTCCCAGGGGCAGAAACCCCCTGGTAGAATATAGGCTCCCTTATTGGCATGTACAATACTATTTAGGTTGTTCAAATGGAAGAAACTTTAATTAGCCAGGATTGGGGGCATTTATCAGGAAACGCTTTGAGGCCCATGTGAGTTTGGGATAAAATTCAGGATATATAAAAATATGACTTACTGCATTAAATGATTCTAATTTCACAATTAGTGACACTATTCAGTAATCTGAATTACAAAAGACTCACCAAGAAAGGTTACTACACATCCTCTCCTAGGACAGATAGTTACAACAGGCACTATTGACTTCAATGAAGAAAATAATATTTCATGTACAGAATGAGGAAAAATCCCTATATTTGCTATAGATGTGGATTCTAGGTTGGGGCCTTGAGTGAGGAAACAACAGCTTGTTTTAATTAATATTGTAAAGTGAAGCACTTTTTTTCAAATATATGTTCCTGTCATTTGTTCATTTTGCTCCTATATAAATTTTATTATTTTAAATTCAATTTCAAGGATTTTAATTGAAAGTTTGTAAAAAATACAATGGATTTTACATTTTGACATTGTATCCTGCCACTTTGCTTAGTTTTGAAACTTTGTGTGTGAATGTATAGTTTTCTAAAGATATTCATTTACAAATTTATGTCATCTGTAAAAAGAGAGCATTTTACTTCTTCCTTTCCATGACCTGTGTATTTTTTTCTTCTTGTTTTTAGTTTGTTTCTTTGTTCTCTTAATGTTGAAAGTTCCCATAAACTGCATAGTGATATGGCAGCTAAAAGCAAATGTAGACTAATAGCTACTTTATGAGAAATATTCCTAGATTAATGTTGAGTCTCTTGTTAAAAAAGTAGCCAATTGTTATATTCCATTTGGGTTATTTTTTATCCTAATTAAATGACTAGGAGGTATTCATTGCAAAAAAAGTAAAAGAAAAATGCAGGAAAGAAATTCAAAAGAGGAAACCTAATATAACCTCTAAGTTTGTTGTTCCTCAACATTTGATATAAAGGTCAATTGTTTTTAATACTTTTTATTATGGAATATAACACATATACATAGATGTGTAATTTAATAGTAAGAGACCAAATTTCAGAGAAAGTCATGAGTTACAGTTCCACAGTTTCAGTTATTTCCTTCTAGCTATTCTAATATCCTAGCAACTAAGAAAATGAAAATTATATAAAGACCAAGTATTCAAAATCTTTTGTTAAATTCTATCTGTTGCTACCCCTTCCTTTAGTTTAATCACTTTCCTGGTCTTCTGTGATGTCTATGCAGGGACCAATGTAACTTGTTCATGTGGAAAAGAACTGTCTACATTCTGAGAAAAGGGGACACTTCTGGCTGTTGTTCTTGAAAGAGCTGATGATTATGGGTTTTTCAACTTACCTGGTGTAGGAGCTCTCTGCTGCATTTAATTTTATGAAGAATACATTTAGTGAATGAAACTCTTATATAATCACAGATAGGGACCAGGTTATTCTTTAGGGTTTTGGGACTGTGGTTGACTTGGGCTTCTCGTACTGTGGTCACTTGAAATATCTCACTGAAGATTGCATAGGAGGGAACTCCAGGACATCTTCTTGACTCTATGTGAAATCTCTTAGCCACTGAAACCTTTTCACCTTTTGATGATTTGTCTTTTTTTCTTTGTTTACTAAATGGTTTAGCTAGAATATCCATTTCTAGATTCTAGAAATTTAATAAGCAGATGAGTACACAGCTTTTTTTTTATATTTGATGTACTTGTTTTTTTGTAGTTGTTGTTGTTTGTTTGTTTGTTTTTTATTAGTGATGTTTTGCCATTATGTATCATGTCATCTCTGGGTTTTTCATAGATGATTTACAGCAGGTTGAGTAAGTTATTTTCTATTTTTGTTTTTCTGGGTGGTTTTCCCATGGAAGATTGTTTGATTTTTTCAAATGATTTTTTCTTTGCTTGTTGAGATGACCATGCATTTTCTTTTCCTTCATTAGTTAATATGATGTAGAATCTTGATTGATTTCAATAGGTTGAGCCAATGCTACATTACTGGGAAGAATTGACTTAGTCATGCTGTACATTTTATGCATGTTGCTTCTATTGGTTAGTTTATATTGTCTTGGGGATATGAAAGTTCTTACAACACTGTGTTCCTGCATGCTAGAGATTATTCTTTTTAACATTTACTTGATTCTTATATCATTTTAAAAAGATTTGAATATTTTATAAATTATCTATTTATAGATAATTTTTGGTTGCTATTAGACTTATTGGATTCCATTATTCCTTGGTTGAAGATGTGAATTCTTCAACTTTTAATATTATAATATTGTTTCTTTGATTATTGTTTCTCCTCTCACTCCTTTTATTGCTTTTACACTGAAATCCCCAAGAATTCTTGATTATTCTTGTGCTCTCAGATTATTTACTTCATATTTTGCTACATGATGGGAGAAGACCCTTTTGTACTTTTTACTTAATATTTCCAGCTCCAGATTTATCCATTCAAATTTATTAATGTTATTTATCAAAAAAAATTTAAAAAATACAAATAATAAAATAAAATTTTGAAAAAAAGGAATAATAAAAACAAATAACCTAAAGTAACTACAATGCTTCCAACATGTTCCTACCAAACCTCCCAAAATTAACAAACCATAGTCCTTCCTGAGCATTCCCATAACATTAAGATTAGCCTCTATAACTTATCTGTTCTTATTAGATTATTGCTATCCTTTCACTATTTGCTGTCTATCAATAGATCCCCTATATTCTACAATATAAAACATTTATTTTATATTTTTCACAGAGTTAACATTAGTGGTAATATACAGTATAAACACAGAAGATCTGAAAACAGTGACATGAACAGGTATTTGCACACTGATGTTCATAGCAGCATCATTCACATTTGCCAAGAGATGGAAACAATCCAAATGTCCCTCAACAGATGAGTGGATAAACAAAATGTGGTATATACACATGATGAAATACTACATGGCAGTAAGAAGGTATGAGGTCACGAAACATATGACAATGTGGATGAGCCTTGAATCCATTCAAATTTAATGGAATAAATTTGGAATTATTTCCAGCCTAGCTTCATTTTGCTTCCTTTGTTTTTAAGCTTCTTGATTGTTACAGTTATAATTTTAATCTGATTTAAGTTCAAGTCAGCATATGTAAAACCAATGTATTTTCAATTTTACATACAAATCATTATACGTAACTCATGTATATATTCATGTATCTCACTTTACTCTCATGAAATTTACAGTACCTCCAGAAGAACAACCACCTCCTTCTATGATTATATCAAAACATCCACCTCACCCTCTCAACCATGGATTTATAGTTTAACTCTATTCACTAACCTTTGGAAAATATCAGTTAATTGGAATCATACAATGTGTAATCATTATGAATAGCTCCTTAAAAGATAATGATGCCAGAGTCTTCCAGAAAGATGGTGGAATAGGAGATGCAGAACAAATTTCCCCTCTCTGAAAAGGACTAGAGGAAGGGGAGATGGCACCCAGAACAGTGGTGGCAGGCTGAGACTGGTTGGAGAGGGAATCTCTACAGCACATAGTGGGGACTAGGATCTAGAGGCAGAGAGATTGCTCCTGAAAGAACAGAGTGAATTTATTATAATGGGACCACCATGGGAGACTGGTGGCTGTGGCTGGACACCAAGTGTGACAGGGAGCATGTTTCCATGCCCTATTCACCCAGTTCAGCATTTGGCTGGGGAGGTAAACCTTCAGAGAGCCATGGCTGGGAGATCCCATGAGGGAACTTCGGATTCTGGGAATTTGTGGTGACTGCATTTCCTCTTCCTCCATGGAAGCCTGTAGATTGTTCCATTCCAAATTACCATGATATCCATTCTTTTCAAACACTCATGGAAAGTTCTCTGAGATTGGTCATGTGCTGGCACAGACAACAGGTCTTAGTAAATTTAAAAAGTTTGAAATTATACAAAGTGTACTTTCTGACCAAAAGGGAATTCAATTAGAAATCAATAACAACCAAAGAATGAAGCCTTTCACAAATATATGGAGATCAAATACTCACATCTAAACAATAAGTGGGTCAAGAAAGAAATTGTAAGAGAAATAAGTAAATACCTAGGGGCAAATAAAAATGAGAACACAATATATCAAAACCTATGGTTGAATAATATGGGGGATGTGTGTGACAGAAGGTTCTGAGTGTTCTTTTTTACTTGTATTTTTATAATTATTTTTAATTTTTTGGAGTATGAAAATGTGCAAAAACTTATCTTTGTGATGTTAGCACAACTGTATGATGGTATTTTGAACAACTGATTGTACACTGTTGATGATGCTAGGGTATCTGAATACTTCTCAATAAAAATGAATCAAAAACACTATGGGATGCAGGGAAGGCAGGGCTGAGGGAAATATGCAGCTCTAAATGCATACATCAAAATGGAAGAAAGAGGTAAAACCAAATACCTAATTAAACAACTGAAGAAACTACATAATATCAGCAAATGAGCCCTTAAAAAGTAGAAGAAAAGAAGTAACAAAGAGAAAGCAGAAATAAATTGTCAGACCCCATAAAAAAGAGTCTAACATATAGAAGGAATGTCTGATCCAGGGGCACTGCTGCTTATCTCACAGAAAATAGGTGCCCCATAAAGTAAAGAATGAAGGCTGTTCAAGGCTGTTCCAGCTCCAGCCACAGTGGCCCCTCAAAGGCGGGTAAGGCAAGGTCAGATATGTCCATGAGATGAACAACCAGAAAGGCCTCCTCTCCCTAGATAACACAGCTAGATTTCAAAGAAGAGTAATGCTCAGAACCCTAGCAACCAATCAGCCCAGAAATTAATAGGCACTCACCCAGTCAAGGCACAGAACACACTCAGCAAGCACCCTAACCCTCAAAATCCTCCCATCCCAATGTGGGTTTTTCTTTTAAAAGTGCTGCTCTCAGATAGAGAGCTGGAGTCATTTTATTTGTTTTTTCTTTCTGCTGGCTCCCACCTTTCTTCATCTAATAAACCTTAAACTCTCTACTTGAACCATGATTCACTGCATTGTGTGGATTCCTGAATGACTCTGACCTAACATAAATGAGGTAAAGAATTAAAAAACCCAATAGAAAGAACAAATGAAATCAAAAGTTGTTCTTTGTGAAGATCAAAAGAATTCACAAACCCTTAGCTAGAGTGACACGGTCAAAAAGAAAGAAGAAACAAATTCAGAAATGAGAATGGAGTCTTTACTATGGATCCCAAACAACTTTTAAAAATTAAAAGGGAAAACTATGAAAAACAGTACTCAACAAATGAGGCAACTTATAGGAAATGGACAATTTCCTGGGAATGCATGGACAACTTACACTGACTCCAGAAGAAATGGAAGACATTAACTACCAATCAGAAGTAAAGAGGTCAAAGCAGTAATCAACATGTTCCTACAAATAACAGCTTGGGGCCAGGTATCTTCACAGTGGAATTTCACCAAACTTTCAAAAATGAACTGTCACCATTCTTGTTCAAATTCTTTCAAAAATTGTAGAAAAAAGAGTGTTACATAACTAATTTTATGAAGCTAACATCACTGTAAAACCAAAACCAGAAACTACAAGAAAGAAAAACTACAGGCCAATATCCTTAATGAATATAGTTGAAAAAATTGCTCAATCAGATACTTGAGAAATGATTTCAACAGCACTTTAAAAGAGTTATACACCACAACCAAGTTGGGTTCATTTCTGTCATGCAAGTGTGGTTCAACATAAGAAAATCAATCAATATAATTCAACACATTAACAAATCAAAAGGGAAAAATAAAATGATCATCTCAAAATATGCTAAAAAGGATTTGACATAATTCAGCTTACATTTTTGAAAAAAGAACACTACAAAAGGTGAGAGTTGAAGGACATTTCCTCAATATGATAAAAGGTATATATGAAAAGCCCATAGGCAATATAGTACTAAACAGTGAGAAAATGAAATATCACCACAAAAATTGGGAATGAGAAAAGAATGCCCATTTTAAGCACTAGTATTCAACATTGTGATAGAAGTTCTAGCTAGAGGAATTCACACAAAGAAAAAAAGGTATCCAAATTGGAGAGGAAGAAAACCTTTCATTATTTACAGATGATATGATCTTATATTTGGAAAATCCTGAGAAATTGATGACAAAGCTACTTGAGCTTGCAGACTAATTCAGCAGAGTGGCAGTAAACAAAATCAATGCACATAATTCAGTAATGTTACCATACAATGGAAATGACTTAATTGAATTGGCAATCAAGAAAAAAATCCAGTCACAGTAGCAACTTAAAGAAATCAAGTACCCAGGAAAAAACTTAGCCAAGGATGTAAAAGACCTCAACACAGAAAATCACAAAACTTGACTAAAATAAATCAGAGGGGAAAAGATATTCCATGATCATGGATAGGAAGGCTAAACATTTTAAAGACATCAATTCACCCCAAAATGATCTACAGATTCAATGTGATTGCAGTAAAAATTCCAACAACATATTTACATACTTGGAAAAGCTAGTTATCAAATTTATTTTGAAGGGAAACTGGACATAAGCTGCCAAAAACATTCTAAAAAAGGAAGAACAAATTGGGAGGACTTATACACCCTGACTTTAAAGCCTGCTATAAAGCCACCATTGCTAAAACAGCATGGTATTGGCACAAAGACAGACATATTGATTTGTGGAATTGCATCAAGGGTTTGGAAATAGACCAGCAGAACTATGGTCAACTGATTTTGATAAATCCCCCAAATCCACTGAACTGGGATAGAACAGTTTCTTCAAAAAATGTGGCTTGGGGAACTGGATATCCATAACCAAAAGTATGAAAGAGGATCCTAGCTCACAACCTTGACAAAAATTAATGCACAGTGGATGAAAAACCTCAATATAAGACACTGCACTATAAATCTCTTAGAAGAAAATACAGAAAAACATCCTCAAGAATAGGAGGTGACTTCTTTGACCTTACATCTAAAGCACAAGCAACAAAGGAAAAGATGTATAAATAGGAACTTCTCAAACTCAAAAGTTCTGCATCTCAAAAAACTTTGTCAAAAAGGTGAATAGGTAAACATCTCAATGGGAGAAAATATTTGGAAATCCTACATATGATAAAAGACTGATATCCAGCACATATAAAGAAGCTGCAATGCAATGACAATAGTAAAAACAATCAAATCATAAAATGGGTGAAAGATATAAAAAGTCATTTTTTTCTGAAGAAGTACAAATGGCTAAAGACACACAAAAAAGGTTCATCCTCACCAGCCATTAGAGAAATGCAAATCAAAACCACCATGAGATATCAACACTCAATAATAAGAATGGTTACCATTATACAATCAGAAAACTGCAAAGGGTGGAGAGGATGTGGAAAAATTAGAGCTTTTATTCATGGCTTCTTGGAATGTACAATGGTACAACCATTGTGGAAGACACATTTGTGGTGTCTCAGAAATCTCAATATTGAATTAGCCTATGATCTGGGAATTCCAGTTTTTGGTATATACCCAGAGGATCTGAAAACAGTGACATGAACAGACATTTGCACACTGATTTTCATAGTGGCATTGTTTACAATTGCCAAGAGATGGAAGCAATCCAAGTGTCCTATCCACTTGAGTGGATAAACAGTATGTGGTATATACATAATATGGAGTTATAATGGTGAGTGAAGTAAATCAGACATAAAAGGAGAGATATTGTATGTTAACAATACTATGAACTCCCTGAACAATGTAAAATCAGTGCTGTATTTTACAGAATATAGGTGACCTCAATAGAGACAGAAACTAAGAAAGAGGGAATGATAGCCCAACATGCTCATATATGTTAATGTGCATGAATTCAAAAGTATGAGAATGCATGTGTGATTATTTTTTTGCTAATGTGATTGCAAATATCAGAGCAGCATCGAAGATGAACATGAACAAAGGGTGTTTTTTTAACGGCATGTATCACACAGATAAGCACTACAATTATAAATAAGTGCTTACATGATAAACTTCTAAGGTAGAACACTTGTACAAAGAGTTAAACAGAGTGGCATATGAGAAAAACTGACTATTGCATAATAGGAACTATAATTAATAGGGATGTCTTTCTAGTACTATACAAATACTAGGGATAAATAATTAAGGGAAGATAAAAGCTTTAGGGTGTTTTGGGTCATGAGAATTATTTAAAATGGAGAGTGATGAAGATGATTATATAACTAAGTGAAGATAATGTGAGACATTGATTATTTATCTTGGGCAGAACATATACTATTTGAAATTAGGAATGCCCTACATAATAAGTCAAAAGCTCAATCTTGAGGATTCTTCTTGTGAAACATTTGCTGTAAAGTGGAGGCTGACCCCACCTAAATTATGCCTCCAGAGAATCTCTTTATTTGCTCAGATATGGCCATTCTCTCTAAGCACAACTCTGCAAATAAATTCATCATCCTCCCCTGGATGTTGGGCAGGACTCCCAGGTGAGTGAGTCTCCCTGGCAATGTGGGACATGGATCCCAGCAATGAGCCTGACCCTGTTATCAAGGGATTAATAACGTCTTTTTGACCAAAAAAGGGAAAAGAAAGACAACACATTAAGGCTTCAATGGCTAAGAGATTGCAAATAGGGTCTAGAAGCTGTCCTAGAGGTTATTCATATGCAAGCTTCAGATAAATATGCCAAATGGCCAGAGTATGACAAGCCCAAAACAACAGTAGTTCCCAAAACTCTAAGAAGACCTTGGTCCCTATCTGACACTCCAAAAGTTTCACTCACTAAGTATATTTTTCAGGAAATTAAATCCTCCAGACTGTTTCTATGCCACATAATCCCAAAACCCAGAGGCAACAAACTCATGAAAACATTAGCCAGACATGCTTCCCTTTCCCATAATTTAGACAATCATTTTCAACATGAAAAATGTAGGATGTTCATTCCCTAGACATCTCTGAAGCTGGGGAAAGTGATTAAATTAGAAGAAGCTATAGCCAGAGACAAGACAGAAATTAACAGAGGAATACAAATACTGAATCTTTGTATCATGTGTTTTCCTTACTTGCTATGGTACTAGAGTAGCTGGAAGGAAAGAACAGAAATGTTGGAATTGAAACATATAACATTCTTTGAAATTTGCTCTATAGCTACTTACTAAATTTTACTTTGAACGTTATCACCCTTCTAAATATATGTTAAAATTCACAATAAGGAAATAACTGAAACTATGGTATGTAATCCATAATATTCTTTAAAATTTCCTATGTAACTACTTGTTAAATCATGCTTTTAAAGTTATCATCTTTCTGCATATATTTCACAAAAAGGAAATAATAAAAACTGTAACTGTAACCCTTACAATTCTTTGAAATTTGCTCTATAGCTACTCCTTAAATTGTAGATTGAATCTATCACCTTCCTAAGTATCTTTAATATTTCACAATATGGAAATAACTGAAACTGTGGAACTGTAACCCATAATAATATTCTTTGAATTTGGGTCTCTAACTACTTGTTAAACCACACTTTGAAATTTATCACTTACATGTATGTATGTGTATATATATATATATTATATCCCACAATAAAAATATTTAAAAACCCTATCACCCCATAAAAGAACATATATAATTATCTGTGCACAAATTGATAATTTTTCTTCTTTGTCATTGCTACATATAGTTACTGTTTCATAGCATGGATAGACCCCAAGACTGGTATCTCACTGTGATTTTGCTTTTCTGTTTTAGTTTGCTGGTTGATATATGAAATACCATGCAGTCGGTTATCATAACCAATGGAAATTTATAGGCTCCCAATTTTTTGGTCACAAATGAAGGTGTTATCAAGTCAATGATTTCTCCCAGAAGACTGTGGTGTTCCGTGGCTGCCAGCCAATCCTTGGTACATGGCTTTTTTAGTACCTGGCAATGCACATGATATCCTTTCTTGGCCTGTCCTTTTTCTGAGTTCCATTGTCTTCCAGCTATTGGCTGCTTCATAAAAATTTCTGTCTCTTTGTCTGAATGCCTGAGAAGAACTCCAGCAATAGGACTAAGACTCTCTTGATTCAACTGGCCATGCCTTTGCTGAAGACATTTCATCTAAAGTTGGTATTTGCAATCGGTTCTCACCCAGAGGATTGGATTGTGTTAAAGAAAATGTTTTTCTGGTGTAATACCTGCAAACAACCACACTTGCCTTTCCATAATATAAAATGGTGATTATGATATTTCCATGTCTTTATGTGCCATCTGCATTTCTTTTAATCTGCTTCTAGTCTTTGGGTATTTACCTGTTTTATAATTGGAGTTTTTACTTTCTTTACTTTTGCATTTGTAAATTCTTTATATATTAAGATTACAAGTCAAATGGTGGACATGAAATTTGCAAATGTACTTTCTTGTCTATTACTACTCTTCATATTTTTAATGTCTCATAGCTAGACAAATGTTTTATATTTGGTGTAGTCCATATTACCATAATTTTATGAATCCTGTTTCCTCAAATATATTTCCTTTTCATGATTATTATTTTAATTTAAATACTATATATATTGTGCCAACTACCCAAAGGTTTTGATATTCCTGGTCTCTCACAGTACTGTTTGCTCACTCATTGATCTCTGTGATCTCTGTGATCATCTTTTTCACAGAATGCTTTAGTTAAAACTTTAGATTATTGTGTTTTTATGTGAAACTTGGATATCATTATTTGAAGAGAAATGCTTTCTGTAGTGCTTTGGTCAGGATAAAATAAGAGTTATTTCTTGGTTTCAATTTAGATATCTGTTTCTAAGGTGTTTTGCCTCCTATCCTGGTATTTTTGGACACCCTATGAATATATTCATCTCCTAGACCCAAAATTTATCACTTCTAGCTCCCACATGAAGATGTGAAACTTCATTTTAGACTCCCTATGATTGGAAGAATTTTAGTATTTTTTCCATTTCACACATATTTTCATTTATGTAACATTTTCCTTCTTCAAGACAAAAGAAGTGAACATTTGTATTCCTCCAATAAGGATGCTTTCTCATCTACTATTCCTTACCCTTGACATCCAACAGTTCAGTAACTGTGCTTATTTGTATATGAGTGCATGTAACAGGCTCCACCATATAAATGATCCATTTTCCTGATGTAACTCAATCCTGTCAGATTGAGTCTTATTAAAGAGGATACTACCTTGACTTTATGAACTGATAAGGGGCATGATTTTTATAAGTAGAAAAAAGAAAGGAAACCTAGGCTATGATTCTGCTGGTTGGGAACAGAAAACCCTAGAGAATAATAGGAAATGCCTTCTTCACTGAACTCTCCTTTTCTCTAGAGGTCAGGGCACAGCTGAGAACCCACACTTGTTTTTGTACAAAAGTACCATGGGACTGTTCCTTTGTGCTCTTGCACAGTAATACATGGCTGTGTCTACAGGGTTCATGTTGGTCATTGCTAGAGACACCTGACTTCTGGCATTGTCCTTAGAGATTGTGAGCCGGCTTTTCAGAGATGCTGCATAACGCTTATCATCATCCCAATATATGGTTGCAAGCAACTCCAGTGCCTTCCCTGGGGGCTGACGGATCCAGGCAACACCTATTCCAGAAGTGCTGATTGAGAACCCAGAAAAGGTGCAGGTCAGTGTAAGGGTCTGGGCAGGTTTCACAATACCAGGACCAGTCTCCTTCAATGTGACTTGGGAAAAAACCCCTGTGGAGAGAAAACAATGAGAAAGTGAAGCAAATTCAGAGTGAGAAGAGAAGTCCTTTCATCCCTGTGGGATGAAATTCCCAGAGCACTCACAGGGAGGAACAATCAGCAGCAGGAGAATGGAGTTAAGCCTGTCCATGGTGGAGCCCATGAGTCATGGAAGCAGGACAATTGCTCTGCTTTTCAACACAGGGGAAGGTGGAGCTGAGGAAGATTTGCATTTACCTCATAAAGCCCTGTCCCTCAGATCACAAAACAGAGTAAAGGACCAATTCTGTGTTGGAAGTGAATGGAGACAATAGGACTGGGCTCCCACATACTGATCTCCAGGGATGGAAAATCCATCCATTTCTGAACCTGATTTAATGATACACAAAGTTCTCAGAATTGACCTGGGAATTGGATAGATAAAGCCATTGAGGTTCCCAATGCAACAGACAGGATACCCTAACTGGGTATTTTTCCCTAGTTGCTTCACCATTATCATTCCTGTCATAGAAGAGTGTGGTTAGGAAACAAGACAGACATGGCTTATTCCCATCTTCAGAGGCAAAGAGGTGTTTTCATTTTTTATTGAGATATATTCTCATATCATACAGTCATCCATGGTGTACAATCAACTGTTCACAGTACCATCATATAGTTGTGCATTCATCACCCCAATCTATTTTTTAACATTTTCCTTATAACAGGAAGAATAAAAAAAATAAGAATGAAAGTAAAACTAAAGAAAAACAACCAAATCATCCCCACATCCCAACATCATTTTCATTTAGTTTTTGTCCCCATTTTTCTACTCATCCATTCAAACACTGGATAAGGGGATTGTGAGCCACAAGCCTTTCACAATCACACTGTCACCCCTTGTAAGCTACACTGTTATACTATCATCTTTGAAAAATACAAGTTCAGCCAAATACATGTTCAATCAAAATATAGTGAGAGGTAAGGATTCAACTTAATTCTTTAACCTGTAGATGTCCACTTGTCTCAGCATGATTTGTTAAAGAAACTCCTCTTTCATATTGAATGACATTTGCACACTTGTCAAAAATCAATTGTAGAACAGCACTGGAATGTAATTGAAAGCACTGAAATATATACCTGAATGTGTTGAAAGGGGAAATATTAGGTTGTATATATGGTAGCATCTCTAACTTCTCTGATAGTATTCCCTAATAATACTGTATTTTTTTTAATTCACTGAACCAAACAAGGGTTTACTTACAGTCTCTCTATTCTTTCTATTTGTCTATATTTCTATTCTTTTACAGTACCACACCTTTTGACTGCTGTGGTTTTGAATTAAGTTTTTAAAATTGGAATGCAAATCCTCTAAATTTTTTCTTGTTTTTCAAGATTCATTTGTCTCTTGAGGTTTCTTGCAATTCTACATAAATTTGAGGATTAACTCTCCTATTTCTTCATAAAAATATGTTAGGATTTATTCAAGATTTCATTCAATGTGAACATTGCTTTAGATAGTATTTATATAAAATACTAACCCTCTCAAATATTGAATGCAGGATAATTTTCCAATTCTTTAGGTTTTCTTCCATTTCCTTTAGCACAGATTATAGTTTTTTAAATGTACAGAAATTTATCTCCTTTGCTAAATTCATTAATATCTTTTATTTCTTTAGATGCTATTAAAGATAGAATTGATTCCTTAAAATCCTTATCAAATTCTTCCAAGATCAATTTAGGAACACAAATGATTTTTGTGTTGATCTCAACCCTGCCATATAATGCATTTGCTTTCTAACACTAGTATTTTTTTATGCTGATTCATTGAGATTATCTAAAAATAGTATCATTTTAGGGGTGAAGATGGCTTATTAATTCCACTATTAACACTGAGGGAATGACTGTTGGCCATCAAACCTGAGTGTCCAGCAGCGTCCATGGACAAGCTGTAAATATGCTGAGCACTCCTGAGATAATCTCCTCAAGCACCTGCCTGGGTGCCCTTAACTCTTAAGCTGTTCAGAAAAAAAAAGAATCTGGTTCTCAGAGCACTCTATGATACATGATCCAGGCCTGCATTTCCTATCCCACTGATGATATGCATTGCATTAGTTGCATTATCAAACTCCACATAATGGAATTCCATACAGTATTCATGGATTTAAGGTTCATCCCCATTGTGCCTTGTCTTTAGTAACTGATTTCTTGTCAGCTTGTTTCCATGTTCCTGACACAATATCTAACTTACCATCTCCTGCTGCAACCTCAGCCCAGACCACGTTAGCTATGCTAATCTCTGCATCTGCTCTTCCTTGGATTATTGTGTGTCCAATTATTCCAGAGCCACTGATTTAACAAATAAATAAATCCTTGTCCTGTATGTTCTCACCATTAAGGCATTTATAGTACATAGATTCACCCTTTTGAAATATACTTCTGTCACCTTATTGAGTGAGGCAAATCTTCCCAAAGTAGTACAATATTATGAGACCCATGAACTATCCTAGTTAAAATCTTATGTTGTATTTTGAAAAAGGAGAACTATGCCCCTGAGAGGAAGCCTCTCCCTGGCACCCTGCATCTGCCTGAGGCTGTGCTCAGAGGGTCATGAGTGCCCCCTACAGCCCCAGCCCCTGCCCTGCATGGTGGTTCCAGTCAGGCTCACTAGGCATTTCCATCCTAGGGTCTTTGTCCAGGATTACTGGATTTGCTCTTGGTTTTAGACTGCATTTTAGAGATTCCACACACTGTTGATGCCATATATGTCATAGTGAACTTTCTTTAGTAACTTGGCATTCTCTCAAGTGGAACAAGGGCAGGGTTCTTTGGAAACACCTGGGGCCCATTTCCTGGAGCCTGACAGATGCTCTGACCCAGTTCTGCACATGAACATGGTGATCCAGAAACTTGTGGAGATTTCAGGGTGGCTCTTACCCCTGTTGTGTCCCAAGAATTAATTGTCACATCAAAGATCACCTGCACATACAGAACTACTGGGCTGAAAGCCAATTCACACATTATTATACCCATAACTCATGCACACATTACATAGGCACATATACATTAACATGCACTTATTACACACACACTCACATACCTACTATATGTATGACACACACCCAAATATATACACATATATAGACTAGCACTTACACACATTACACACACAAAATCTACTATGCAATCTGTTTCCTATACACACTCACAAGCACATCCAGAGACATGTACTTGTACACACACCTGAGTACACATTCACACATACCTGTATACATGCACATGCAAATGCACTATCATACCCATGACATCCAAACATGTCTACATATATAGAAACACAAATGCACACACACACAGGCACACAGACACACAGACACACATTAAACATGTGCACTCAAATATAAGATGTCCACAACTCATGTGCATATACACACATACACACACATGCATGCAAATATGCATAATTTCATATATTTACATGCAAACACACTCATAAATATATATATAAACTTGCCATGTCTGACTTTTGTAGAAATGGAACCCAAAATTCTCCTTCTTCCTAGTGCCCAGCACATGGGCACAACCCCCATGCTTGCACTATGCTTCTTTAGGTGTCCTCCATTGCCAAACAGAACAGAAGCAAACATGAGCCATGTGAGACTTGGTAGTGTGTGAATGCTGGTTTTGACTTTCCCCACATTGCTTTGGAGCCCTACAGATGCCCCATGAGAGGAGCCAGTCCTGTGCCCAGGGGTCAGGAACACAAGGCTGATCACACAGTCAGTGCAGCCAATACTGACCATTCCCGAGTGTGTGGGAGGACAGTCCGGTCATACAGCTGAGTGAACTGCTGTTTTCAGTGGACACAGGGCCCCCTGTGCAGAACAGGGAGAGTCCTTGGCAGGGTGTCATTCCCAGGAGCAGAAGTAGGTGCTGGTCAAGGAAGGGGTGTCCCAGAACAGTGAGGATGGCAAGGGTCAGAATCCCTGTGAGCCACTGTCTGTAATGGGCCTCCTGGTCCTCTGCTCTTGGATGAAGCGTCCCTGTCCCAGCATTACTGTGGGAACATGATAATAATATTCATATGTCAATGAAAATTATCATATTCATATTCATCATGGTCCTGAATACCACAAAGACAAATGCACACACACACACACACACACACACACACACACACACACACACACACACAGAGGTACACATTACACATTGCACACTCAAATATGCTATGTCCAAAACTCATGTGCAGAAACTGAAGCCACCAGATGCTGCACCTGAGTCCATGTCAGGGTTTCTCTTTTCTCCTCCTTCACCCTGAGGACTCAAGCAGTACATGATGGTAGCCAAAGGTTATTTTTCATTGCCATTCACAAGAGATTGAAATAAGTTTGGAGAATGCATTTCATAAAGTTTGTTGAAAGACAATTTCATTTACACTTCCATGAAAATCCAGGAAAAAAGGCAGGTTTAGATATATAAGACAAGTAATAACATTTAAAAAAAAAAAATCAAGCCCAGAATTCTACCTTCCTTGAATCATGTATAAATCATAGGACTGTTTAGAAAAGATGCAGTGGAAGTTCTCTGGGGATTACATGTTGTGGAGAAGGAAGAGGGAACCCCAGGCAAGGCCTGTGCACCTTCAAATCATGGTCTCTTTGTGCCCTCTGGTGGTGTTGAGAGCCCCCTGCAATCCAGCCCCTCCTGTGCCATGCAGGGGAGGTTTGCATGTGGGTTAACCCTGACTTCAATCACTGTGTCTCTTGTGCAGTAATACATGGTCATGTCTTTGAGTCTCAGGCTGCTCAACTTTAAATAAACTTCATTCTTGGAGTTGTCCTTTGTGATGTCAAGTCAAGAATGAAGAGTTAATTTCCACTATTCAGTATGTGCTTCCACCACCAGTTATCCTGCCAATTCACTAAGCCCCTTTCCTGGAGCTTATCAGATCCAGCTCATACCATAGCTGGATAAAGAGAATCCAGAGAAGAGAAAATGAGGGACAGGGTCTATGAGGGCTTTGCCAGTCCAGGTCCTGACTCCTGGGACAGGACACCTGAAAACAACAAGATCCATAGTGAGTCAGGTGCTCAGATGCATCATTCCCATTAACTTCATTTCTGAATCCTGGGACACTCACATCTGGGAGCTCTGAACAGAAACAGGGAGAACCACGAGACTTTCATGTTGTGCTGGATAATGTCCATCACTCCCAGAAAGTATCATCCAGAATTAAGTGGAACTTAAATTTAATTAGATGTGTGCTGTGGTTTCATCTGTTTACCCATTTGGCAATTTGCATTTGAGAGATAACTCAGTAAGTAAAGTGAAAGGGGATGAGGGGAGGTGTTTTTCTTTTGGGCACCCCAGGAGGAGGATGCTGGCTGAGCTCTGGGAGAACACAGTCCTCTCCCTGGGGTGCACCCTCACCAATCCCCAGTTCCTTTACTTTAAGGCAGGAAATGTGTTGAATTAGGTGTCAGATGGGCCCAAGGATCAAGAATGGCTCTGGGAATATGATCATTTTGACACTACTCCAATGTATTATACATAAGTGTTTGTGTGTGGTTGTTTATGTACATTTATATTCCATATATATGGAATTACTAATATGTATACAAAATATAAGGTGTATCTATTCCCTGACAATATTAGTTATAATGGATTCTGGCTTATTAATGAAGTATCAGTGGAGGGAAATGTGTTCAGAACCACCTATTTTCCACTTTGTTGATACCATTCCTCTTTTGTAACTTTATGTGTGACATTTTAGTAAGTTTTCATTGCTCTTAAGTATTTTCAGTACTGCTAGTAATTCACCATGATATCCAGAAAGGGCCTCTTTGTGCCTTTTTCTCTCACAACCATGACTGCCCAAGCACCATTTTTCTCACCTGTACAACTGGGGCGGATCAACAGCACTTACCTTCAGTTAACCCACCTGAATATTGACCAGTTTTGATCCACTCATCTCTGAATATGTCTTTCTATTTTATCATCTCATGAATAGAACTTGAGAGATGCTTATTGTAGTATGGATGTTAAATAATGTTATTTAAACATTAAATAATATATATGTTAAAAAATCACCTCCATCCTTTTTCCAAGTGATGTGGCAGTAACATGATGTGAAAAGGACTTGTCCTCAACACAAAGTCATCAATTATTGTTGCATAATTTGGGGATTATTGAGAACCCCATAAGGCATGTCCCAGGATAGGACCTGGTGCATAAGGTCTTCAGAAATTCCATGAATGAAGGTGCTCTGAGGGGAGACACAGGCAGGAAAATCAAATCCATATGCAGACTAAGTTTTCTCACTGTGAGGATGGTGCTGAACAACAAAGTGCATATTTCATGGATGACATATTTTCACATCTCCCTGTTTGATATCTTGAAGGTGAGGTTATCAGTTTGTTACATTATTTCAGGTGGATGAACCTCTGTTTATATTGTTTGCTTTACATAACTTTATAGCTCTTATTTTTTTATGAAATTACTCAAATATAAGTTTATTAATAAAATTTCACTGCAATTCAAACTTAAGCCACCTAGCAGTCTCAAGACCAGTTTTATCTCTTCTTTCCCTTAATATCAAGAGAGAAGTACTCAGAATAAACTCCACATGCTGACATGAATCTCTTTTGTTCTGCCCCTATGCATGTCCCTGGACATGTCCCCTTTGTTTATGGCCCTGTTACTCCCAGCTCTTTCCCAAGCCCTGGACCCTGGACTCAGTGGTTCTGAGCTTCCTGAGACCTGCCCTGTTCCTGTCCCCTGGACTCTGTCTAGTGGGAGTCATTGGTCAAAGATAGCATGTGGTTTCTTATCTTGTGATTGTGCTGTGTGATACACTTACAGACATAATCTTATTTCATTTTCCAAAATCACACTGTAGAAGAAAATTATACCTGAGTCTAACATGTCAAAACACTTCCCGGGTGATAGTAGAAATCTGTAGGCCTCAGCATGGGCAGGGTGATTTGAGGAACACACATTTGATTCCCTTACTTCCAGCAATACACACAATCCTTTCTCCTGATTTCCAAGGTCCTTTTTGTTTCTTACTAAAGGAAAAAAAAAAATAGGAGATGATGCTAAAAGGCAAGGTGGGAGACTAATCAGAAGTTTGACACAGGACCAAAGATGGATATTTTTAAAAATCCATGAACACGTTGAAAAAAAGATTAGTTTCTTCTGGGTACTCTCAGTACAATAGATGATAGGATTAGATTGGTGAATAAAAAGTAAAATAAACACAGATTCTCCTGTTAATATACTGCTATCTATAATCATATAACCATAACTACAGCTTCAGGGTTGATGGATTGACATTGCTTACTTTTGTAAATAAAGTTTTATCAGCACTCAGCATGCTCATTATATATCATCTATGGCTGCTTTCAGTGGAACAATTGAGTAGTTGCTATAGAGACCCTATGAACCACAAAGCCTGAAAGATTTACTATGGGCCTTTTATTACCCTGTCACTGTGGTGTTGGGTGCCTGAAATGTGATTAGTGTGATTTCAGAACTAAATTTTTAATTTCATTTAATATCATTTAATTGAAATTCTCATTTCAAATTGATACTTGATTCCATTAGGGGAAAATAGAACTATATTTGGCACAACTTGGCCATTTGAATTCACTATAAATTACTATTCATTCACAAATTCCATGAAATCTAAATTAAGATGTGCTGTAAATGTAAAATACAAATTGGATTTAAAAATTTGGTACAAAAAGAGAATGTAAACTATCTCATTAATAATTTTTCTTACATTGATTGCATGAGATGATATCTTAGATTTTTTGTGAAATAAAACATATTAAAATTAAATTCACCTGTTTAAAAAAAAGAAGAAACAATATCACCACCATTTCATAAATGTGAAGCTACAAACATAAAAATAGAGGGGTTGTTTGACATCCATGAGCACGTATCTGGTAAGCATGAGCCTGTGTCTGGACCTGTGTTCCTCACCATTGGACTCATGTGCTGCTCTGAACCAGCACCAGGACACTGTGGGACAACCCTAGTGATCTTTAGATGCCCACAGCTGCCTTTGTGTAAGAGAGCCCATTGTTGCTTTGCTGCATTCTAGTGTTTACCTGAATTATGTGAAAGAGAACCAGAGCATAGGAAATGCTTTCCCAGATTCTCTGACACATCATATGTCATCATTTATGCCACCATCTCTCCTGTGGTGCAAGTTGCAAACTGTTATATACCCCAGAAAAGGCCATGTTTTTTTGGTCCAGTCTTATGGAGGTGGAATTATTTTGAATGGGATATTTTCATTAGGTTGTTTCCATGCTGGTGTGATCACACACATTCAGAGTGGATATTAATTAGATTACTGGAGTCAAGAGAACTGACATGCCACACATACCCAGATTCTTGGAGATGCTTGCAGATGCAGATAGAAGGATGTTTGGAGATGCTAAGTTGAGAGATGAATCCCAGAGATTTCCCCAGAGATTCTAAGAGAGAATCTCAGACTCAGAGAGAAATGCCCAGGGAGAAAAAGCAAAGATGCACAGAGACTGAAAGGGAGAAGCTCAGAGAGACAGAAGTTCAGACACATTTTTTGGAAACCCATTTTGAAATCAAGACCCAGGAACAAAGGACCAGAATGCACCAGTCTTGTGCCTTCCCAGCTGACAGAGGTGTTCCAGACACCACTGGCCTTTCTTCAAAGAAGGTTTCTTCTTGTTGATGCCTTAGTTTGGACACCTCTATGGCTTTAACACTGTCAATTTGTAACCTAATAAATCCTCTTTACAAAAGAAAATCCATTTCTGGTATTTTGCATAATGGCAGCTTTAGCAAACTGGAAAACTTTCTTGCCAATATACCCAATTTTATGTTTTGTGACTTCCTCATTGAAATAAGAGCTGCTCTATGATTGAATGCATGTAATTAAAGTAATTCATAAGTTTATGCCCATGCATCCAGCACTGCAATCAGGATAGTGTGCAATTCAAAAACCCTTACAGATTTTCTCTTGTCCCCATGTAATTCCTTCTCCCTCCTCTTTCATCCTTTCACCCTGACTCCAGGCAAATACTGATCTTCCATATGGTGCATTGGATAATTTGGATCCACAATTTTTGTAAATTGAATCATACAATATATGGTTTTGTACTCTTTTCATTAGTGTAATTTTTAGTAATCCATAGATATTGTACTGAGTCCTGAGCATTCATTGTCCTAATGCTGAGTACCTTTCCAATGTATGTATATGCCTCAGTGCGTTTGTCTAGTCACCTGTTGATGTGCACTTGGATTGATTCAAGTTTCTTGCTATGAGAAGTGTAATACCCAGATAAAAATTCTCTTTATTTTTACAGCAAAAACAGGAAAACTTAGAATTAAATAATTAACATCAACATGTCAGGTAATTGAAATCACAAGACAAACAATAAACTTGTAAAATGGAGAGGCAGATGTTTGCAGGGAGAAACAAGACCCAAACTTTAGCTTACCTGGAGGAGATGCCAACAAATGATTATTTACCTTATTAAAAGATCCAAGGAAATGTTTAGGTTTCCTAGTTTGCAGGAAGGCAAAATATCAGAAATGGGTGAGATTTAAAAGTGGGGATTTATTAAGTTAAAATTTACAGTTCTAAGGCCATATGAAAGTCCCAACTAAGTCATTACAAGGATGTTACCTTCTATGAAGATAGGCAGCCTGCATCCTGTGTTTCTCTGTCATACATAAATTGGTTAAATTAAACAGCCCTAGATCTTTAACTTCAGCTGCAGAGAAGGAATTACAGTTAGTGGAAGCTAAAGTTCAACAAGCTCAGATATCCCATGTTGATCCTACACAACCTTTATCTCTACTTATCTTTTCCACTCCCAAATCCCCCACAGGTTTGCTTTTGCAAAATGATAACCTTGTAAAATGGATCTTCTTGCCCAATTCTTCCATAAAATCCATTTCCCCTTATCTAGATCTCTTAGCTACTTTAGTTGCTCAAGCCAGAAAAAAGGCAAAACAACTCAATGGTTTTGACCTTCATTTAATTGTGCTCCCTATAACTGCTAAAGAACTCTCAGTTATTTTGCAACAACATCTAGCTTGGCAAATTGCTCTAGCTGACTATATCCGCCAGGTGGATATCGTCTTGTCCTACTTGTCAACTCCTTACTGCTCCACCTTTGCAGGATCCTGGTGTTAACCCTTGTGGTCTAGCCCCTAATGATTTATGGCAAATGGATGTTACTGATATCCCTTCCTTTGGCTGCTTAGCCACTGTTCATGTCAGCATTGACACATACTCTGGCTTTCTTTGGGCCACAGCACAAACCGGTGAAACATTTTGACATGTTTGTATTCACCTTTTTGCCTGTTTTGCCTCTGTGGGCTTGCCCCGTGCTTTAAAAACTGATAATGGCCCAGCATATACACCTGCAAAATTTGCTGCTTTTACTATGACTTGGGGCATTCATCATACCAGTGGTATTCCTTATAATCCCCAAGGACAAGCTATTGTTGAGCATGCCCATCATACTTTAAAAATTATGTTAACAAAACAAAAAGGAGGAGATGATGGAACTCCCCATGAATGATTAACTAATGAATGGACAATGGGTACTTTATTAACATGGGGAAGAGGTTATGCTTGTGTTTCCCCAGGTGATGGATG
Organism: Choloepus didactylus; assembly: GCF_015220235.1. Classification (NCBI taxonomy): domain Eukaryota; kingdom Metazoa; phylum Chordata; class Mammalia; order Pilosa; family Megalonychidae; genus Choloepus; species Choloepus didactylus. The sequence goes on along the minus strand of NC_051325.1, from coordinate 3,100,611 downwards.
AGCACCACTTTGGATACCGGCCCGAGGACTGAAGCCATACCATGAACCCAGCAAAGAAAAGAAAATTCCTATGGGACATCGAGCGACCAGTGATGCAGTTCCAGGGTCTGACACTGAAGACAACAGTGATCAGGCCAACAACCCAAATTAGGGAAGCCTGACATCCATCTTGGGGGCAGATAAAGAAATTATGTCAGAATGCTGAAAAACAAGTCCAACGAGATAAGCTGCCTATGACAGGTTCTAACCTGATGGCAGCAATGTTGGCTCTTATTGCTATTGCTGTGAATGTATCTCCGGCATGTGCTCATTCTGGAAATTATACTTATTGGGCTTATATTCCTAACCTTCCATTGCTGCAACAAGGCAACAGTTCGTTCAGTTTTCTCTCCTCCTTATTTTGGCTGCCTGGGTCCAAACCATTGTTGGGCATGGAGGCCACGGGGCATAGACTGTCAAGGAGACAAAACTAACCCTCTTTGGGGGCATTGCCCCTCTCTTACATCACCCTGTATGGCCCCGGAGGATGGCAGGTTAGCCAGAGACAGGTAAGAATTCTCAGGGAAGGAACAACCTAAGACAGGCAGAGACACAGAGGAGCCATCAGGAGAAAACTTGGGGGCCAACAGAGGTGGGGCACAGAACCTCACCCCTCCAGCTTTGCAAGTGTCTGAACCCTCACCCCTTTTAAGGGAGGTCTCCTGCCCTGGTGCCTCCTTTGTTTCCCACACCCGGCTCAAATTGGAGCCCAAGTGGCAGACAGAGATCTGACCAGTGGCTAAAATAAAAAGGGGGACATGTGGGAAACTGAGTCTTCCATGTTGCCTAAGGCATTTCTGGGGTGGTGGCTTAGAACGCTGAGCTGCAGGCCTGCATAGATGCCATGCAGGCCCGCCCTGTAAAAATGTGTGCCCTGTGACTGTGATGATGGCATTTGATACACCTGATGTAAATTATCCCTTTAGCATATACACTTGATCTTCAGAAATAAATAGCTGGAGCAAGAGTGCATTGTTGTCCACTTAGCATGAGATGCAGTGGGCCCCCTGCTCCCTTAACTCTTAGCTTTGTGTCCATGTCTCATTTCTGCACCACCCTGTCAGCAATAGTTCACCTCACTAAATTACAAGAAATTTGAATAACAGAAGATTAAAAAGCAGAAAGAAAGGAAAAAAAAAGGAAAGGAAACTCAATTCCCCCATATCCTTAACCAAATCCCCTCAATTGTTGACTCATAGTATTGGTACAGTACATAAATTACTGTTTATGAAAGAATATTGAAATAGTATTAACAGTAGTATATAGTTTGCAATACGTATATATTTCTTCCCTACATGCCCCTGTTTTATTAACTTCTAATTGTATTGTCATACATTTGTTCTGGTTCATGGAAGAGATTTCTAATATTTGTACAGTTAATTATGGACATTGCCCACCATAGGACTCAGTTTTATACGTTCCCATCTTTTGACCTCCAACTTTCCTTCTGGTGAAGTATATGACTCTGAGTTTTCCCTTTCCACCTCATTCATACATCATTCACCACTGTTATTTATTCTCACATCTGGCTACTGACACCTCTGTTCATTTCCAGATATTTAAGTTCATCCTAATTGAACATTCTGCTCATACTAAGCAACCTTTCCCCATTCTTAAGCCTCATCCTATAACTTGGTATCTTATATTTCATGTCTATGAGTTTACATATTATAATTAGTTCTTATCAGTGAGACCCTGCAATATTTGTCCTTGTGTGTCTGGCTCATTTCACCCAGTATATTGCCCTTGAGGTTTTGTCATCAACCAATTTTTTTTCATGATGGCTTTGTTCACACACAAAAGTTTCCATCCTAAGTAAATAATTGATGGTTCTCTGTATGGTCACATATTTATGTGTTAAACACCTTCACCACTATCAATATAAAGTCATCTACATTTCATCCACAAAGCAGGAGGAAGAGTCAAAGAAGGTAGAGAGGCAAAAGAAAGAGAAAAAAAAAAATGAAAGCTAGGAAGCAGCAAAAGGAAAACAACCTCAAATCAAATTAGAGTAGAGTCAGACAACACTGCCAATGTCAAGTGTCTAACATGCCTCCCCTATTTCCCCCTCTTAGCTGCATTTACATTGGTATATCACCTGTGTTATATTAAAGGGAGCATAGTACAATGATTCTGTTAGTTACCATCTCTAGTTTATGTTGATTGCATCCCTCCCCATTGTATCCCCATTTTTAACACCTTGCCATGTTGTCACTTGCTTGTTCTCCCTTGGAAAAGATATTTGTACATTTTATCACAATTATTGAACACTCTAGATTTCACCAAGTTACACAGTCCCAGTCTTTATCTTTCCTCCTATCTTCTGGTGTCTCACATGCTCCCAAACTTCCTCTCTCAACTGTATTAATAGTTATCTTTGTTCACTGTACTTACATTGCTGTGCTACCATCTCCCAAAATTGTGTTCCAAACCATGCACTCCTGTCTTCTCCCTTCACTCAGTAGTGCTCTTTTTAGTATTTCCTATAGTTCACAAAGTCTCTAATTGTCTGTTTGTAAGAAAATATTTTGAGCTCTCCCTCATATGTGAAGGACAGCTTTGCTGGATATAGGATTCTTTGTTGGCAGTTTTTCTCTTTCAGTGTCTTAAATATATCACACCACATCCCTCTTGTCTCCATGGTTTCTGCTGAGAGATCCACACATCATTTGATTAAGCCTCCTTTGTATGTGATGGATTGCTTTTATCTTGCTGCTTTCAGGATTCTCTTTTTGTCTTTGACATTTGATAATCTGATTATTAAGTGTCTTGGCACAGGCCTATTCAGATCTATTCTGTTTGGAGTATGCTGTGCTTCTTAGATCTGTAATTTTATGCCTTTCATAAGAGATGGAAAATTTTCATTGATTATTTCCTCTATTATTGCTTCTGCCCCTTTACCCTTCTCTTCTCCTTCTGGGACACTAATGATATGTACATTCTTGTACTTTGTTTCATCCTTAAGTTCCTGAAACATTGCTCCTATTTTTCCATTCTTTTCTCCGTCTGCTCATTTGCATGTAGGCTTTCAGGTGTTTTGTTCTCCAGTTCCTGAGTGTTTTCTTCTGCCTCTTGAGATCTGCTGTTGTATGTTTCCATTGTGTCTTTCATCTCTTGTCTTGTTCCTTTCATTTCCATAGATTCTACTAGTTGTTTTTTTTTTTGAACTTTCAATTTCTGCCTTATGTATGCCCAGTGTTTTCTTTACAGCCTCTATCTCTTTTGTGAAATCTTCTCTAAACTTTTTGAATTGATTTAGCATTAGTTGTTTAAATTCATGTATCTCAGTTGAAGTGTGTCTTTGTCCCTTTGATTGGGCCATAACTTCATTTTTCTTAGTGTAGGTTTTAGTTTTCTGTTGTCTAGGCATCTGACCTCCCAGGCCACCCCAATCAGGTTTTTCCAGATGAGAACAGGCTCAGGTCACAGAAGGAGAAAATATTCAGTATCTGGTTTCCCTGATTGTTTTTCTTAGAGGGCTGACACACCTGTGCTTTTCTGCCAGGCAGGTGCACCTGTCAGCCTGTCACTGGCTGGTGTAAGAGGATGTGGTCTGTGGCTCTCACCCAGGCTTTGGGATCTGGTTCCAGTAAGGCAGGCAGCAGAGCTGGGCCCTTCCCTTTCCTCTTGGGGAACTATGCCCCCTCCAGACAGGTCATTGCATATCAATAAATTCTTTGTTTCTCTGACTCTCCTGATCAAAGTGTTTTGATTTTAAAATGGCTGAGGCTTTATTTACTGCAAAGCACTGTGGGCTGAAAATGGCTGAGGTTCTCTCTAAAGAGAGAGAAAGGGACAGACAGCTCCCAGGTTCACCCATGAGCCAGAGATAGCACCCAATCCTCTGGGCTCCCAATCTTGAGACAGATATGTCTGCTGACTCCCCCAAGGTCAGTTGTCACCAAAAGCCTCTGTCTGCTTGTTGGAGATTCACTTTCTGTATTGAGCAGTTAACATTAAAACTCCAGTTGGAACTGGGTGGAGGTACACTAGCTTGTTTGAAGTGTGCTGTTCTCTAGCACCATGTGGCTTCTGTGAGGGAGGGGCTCTTGGCTCTTGGCTCTCAGCATGGGTCCACAGCTTTTACTTACAAATATTATGCTGTGATCTTGGGGATTATTCCCAATTCAGGTTGGTGGATGATGACTGGTCAGTCATGTTTGTGTCCCCACAGTTATTCCAGGTTATTTACTAGCTTTTTTGTCATTAATAAATTGTTCCAGGGGGGACTAACAGTCTTCCACTCCTTTGTATGTCACCATCTTAGCACCTCCTTCCAGCATCTCAAATTTGCAATTATAGTGAATTCCATGGAAATGTTGCCATCATTTGTGCTGTGAACTGGAGTTACTGTCAGTGAATTGCTGACTTGGTTGAACATATTATCAACTGAAATAGCTACTTTCCTGTGCTTTTTCAAGGGTTACTGTGCAGTTTTTACTTCAACCATGTTACTTGAAAATCTGGTTATTGATTTGACATAGTCCTTTTCTTGCACAGGTATTTGAAGAAGCCTAGAGTTGCCAAGGCAACTGCTAAAGTGACCATAGAAACCATTGTTTTTAAAGCCACATGTTCAGCATCCCTGAGCCCTTGGAGCACTCAAGGACTCTGAGTGTGGAGCAATCTGACAACACGAGGAGGGGTCTGGGGGGCAGACTGTTGTTTTCCTTTATACACTGAGCCCTGTGTTTTGCCTTGTCCTGGATGAAACAGGTCAGGCCTCAGAAAACAGGGAAGCAGAAGCAAGGCAATTGCAGATTAAGAAACTGCAGTGGAAGTTCACCAGGTCAGGGCTTGGGACACTCATAAAGACAAAGAGCAGGATTAGGAGACTGTGCATGATTTGAACAACAGTTAGAATGATTACAAATCTTAGTAGAAATGTCTACCCCATTTCAAAAATAAAATTACTGATAGGCTGACATTTCTGAATTTGACTGCACTGTAGCCCTAATATGAACCCTGGTCTCTGACCACTGTGACTTGTCAAGGATCACATGCCCTGTTCTTGTTTTGAATTTTTGCACCTGTGGGATGAAGGAAGGTCAACTACCCCGTCCATTAGCTTCATGGGCAGCACCTCCAGATTGATAATTCTTGTTGGAGTTCTTGTTATTTAATGAATCACAGTCTCCACAGAGAAACATAACAGTATTTCTTGGTAATATTCATTTTGCCTGAATTTTGTGTTGCAGTTATATAGGTCTTCCCTGTACTCATGTTGGTATTCTGTAGACTATCTTCTATGCCCAATGTCAAAATTTGGAAAATTGAATAATGACATTCATTCCTAGGTAATTATCAATAAGTGGGTAGATAAGGATTTATGGAAAATTAAGTTTAGGTCTTGGAAAATGTCTCATTGACATTGTGGATATCCACCCTTAGATAAAATAATAGGAAGAAAAGCATCAGTAGTGTACTAAACAGAATCATTTTATTCTTGTCCAGTGAATATAAAATTATAAAATAATTCAACAAAATATCAGCATAGGAACTGATTCACATCATTTCATAAGGTAAAATTGTCAATCTAATCAATGAAATCTCATTTTCCTGTCAGGGATCTGTGTCTATGTGAGCATGTGACATGGTTCAGCAGGGAGGCAGGAGAGATCACCTCTCAAGGCATTTACAGACCTCTAGAAGGACTCTTTGGAAGTAATGCCCACACTCCTCTGCCCATTGTCATATCTAAATAAAGTCCTTTTTTTTTAAAACATGAGCACATGTGATGGGCATCAACTGAAGGATAAAGCTGATATGCCAGATATATCAGAGTGGAAATGTGAAGAATTTATATGTAAGTATATGCAACACTGACTTAGACAAACATTGGACCCATAAGGTCTCCATGTCTTGTTCATTAGATCATAAAATTTCTCAATGTTTAATTAGTGTATGTTGCCTTTTCTTTGATTTGTGCTGAAAGAGTCATACATATTACTAAATAGGTGTTAAGATATAATTTACAATATGTAAAAATCAGAGGTCCAGGTGAGGATGTGATCAGAGTAGGAGATGCAAGAGAAATGGTTAAATCAAAAGTTTGTGCTTAGAAGGGAAGACTCCTGCTTGGGGACATCAGAGCTTGAGCTTTTTAAAGGAATGTTTGCCTTACAGGAAGCATGGGATGTACTTCACCAACATGGTGACAGACAGATTAGGTAGCAGGATCATTTCTCCCTGGAGAATAGGGAAATGGAACATTCATCACAGACATGGTGCAATGGGTAATAAGGCAAAACTTGAAACTCCCAGGGAAAATGGGTATGGGAGGTATGTCACTGATGTAGGAGAATTTGACTGAGACAGCAAGACCTGAAATCCCTAGGGAAGGAGGGTTGTGAGAAGAATATCAGCAACATGGGGAGAATTCCCTGAGGCAGCAGGGTAATTCACCTTGAAAACAGGGGATTCAATGTACCCCACAATCAAGTGCAAAAGGTATGAGAAAGCAGAACTAGATGTTCCTGGAGAGCAGAGGGTACACAATTTATGCGCCACCATGGGACAGGTGTGGGAGCTAAGCTGCATGGTGAGGAGGACCCAACTTGGGCACTGAATTGACAAAAATCAATGTCACTACTTGGGGATAAAGGAGAAAATTAGGAGCCAATTTACCAGTTATCACATCAGTAGGAGAAACAGAGAAAGAAGTGGTGAGGTAAAAATGGGTTCCAAGACAGTTCATTCCTTCATGGGACTGTCCAGGAACACACACTAGATGCTATGAAGTTGTGGAATAATCATTTGGTGCTTAATTTAGGGTTAATAAGGAAATGAACTCTTCCACATCATTCAACATGAGGGGAAGGAAAATGTAATTACCTTAGCAGAAGCTGGAATTATGTTACTTTTTAGAGACAGAAAGGAAACTGAGTATAGATGTGAAGTGTTATTGAAGACAATCATTGGAATGTCTTCCCAAAAATGAAAATGAACATATTTTTCCATTATTATTTTATAAAATGGCCTGGGGTAATGGCTTGGGGTAAAGGAAACAGAGCATTGTGAATTGTAGGATGCAGGAACTTCTCTTAGAGTCTGTGCTATCTAAGAAGTTTGCCAAGAAACCAGATCCTTGGATATGGAATTATGTGTGATCAGTTTTGTCAGTATTGTCAATACCTGTGATGGACATTTCTGTTTCCTTATTGTTCATACAGAATTGTCCTATTGTGTGAAGATAGAGATAATTTCAGTTCTAAGAGATATATGTTGTAGGGAGGTAGAAGCAGTGACATCCCACAGACTTGAGAAAATCCATAGGTCTCTCTTGGAGGCAGGAACTGTGTTGCAAGGATTTTCCATCAACAGAATTTCCATGAGGGTCGGATAGCTCTCTGGTGGACCAGGATGAAGTTGACTTTTCAGTATATAATGAGTTCATGACTTTTCCTTTCCCTCAAATTTAGACTTGGGACAAGGATGGGACATGCCTAGACACCATATCCCTCAGGCAGCCCCATGGCCATCTGATCCATCACCTCATGTCTGAACACACAAAGACTTGTCCACTTGGTCAATGGATCCTTGGCCCCCATGGTTTAGAGGTCACCAATCAGAAATTTCCCAAAAATAAACATGGAAGGAAAAATTGCCTCATGTGATCCTCAGGTTGTAAGTCCTCTTTCTCCCAGGGGCAAGGAAATGGAGAAAAACATGGAGAGTGTATCAAGTGGCAGTTTGTGAAGTCATAACCATTAACTTAACAGTACAGTGTTTAATCTTACAAAGTAGTATGTAGTTTTTGTTGAAGTGTGTTAATGAGGGTGAAATTTCCTATATTCTAAGATTTACCCTAAAATAGATGGCCTTGTGGATTAAGTGTTCAAAGCCCATAGCCTGAGTACAATCTACTAGAAAACAAAAGGCAAGGCTACTTCTGATGAAAACTCAAAATGAGCCTATTCTCTCAGAACAGGCCACTCAGAAGATAATTCTGAAGACATGGAGTTTCCCAAACAGAGAAATATCAAAATATCTCATCTTTACTTGTACTTTTATCTTATGATCTAAATGAATATATCCACAAATTAGACAAGACATTATTCAAATTCTGTATGTGAGTCTAAAGTAAAAATGTAAGAATGTTTCCTCTTATTACAACAGTAGAAGTCAGAGAACCATAAATCAAGGGAGATAACACAGGGGAAGTTTTCAGTTGGAGAGGAAGCCCCAGAACCTAACAGGAAACCAGCTGTGAGATCACATCAGCACCTGCACCTGGAGCTGGACCCTGTGCTCTGTGGTTCCTGAGCACCCCCTGCAGGCCAGTCCCCTCCCAACACCCTGAAGGGAATGCTTGTTTCTGGATTCCTGGAAGACTCTTGCTCACTGAAGGGAATGCTTGCTTCTGGCTTCCCAATGACTCTTCCTTACTGTTTGTTTCATACAGTAACACAAGGCTGTAACATTGATTCTAAGTTTTGCATATTTCAGATAAACCATTTTCCTGTTTTCTTCCCAGATGGTGAATCAGCACTGCATGGAATCTGTACCTCTTAGTACCTACATCAGTTTTTAAATCTCCAAAACATTTCAGCCCCCTTCATGGTGTCTTCCAGATCCAATCCATCCAGTAGATACTGAATTTGAATCCAGGACTCCAGGGGAGAATGTCAGAGACACTGCAGACTGCAATACATCTCCACCAACTGATCCTCGCATTGGACATTTGTGAACACAAAGGCATCCTGGTCAGAAAAACTGACCAAATTTTTGATCAGCGCTGTCCACTCACATTCACTCACGTGCTCAATACTGTCTGTTCTTCAGAAAATGACTTTTTTTAAAAAATTGTGGAATATAACATATATACATAAAAGTGATAACTTTCCAAGTGCAACATAAACTAGTTAGCAAATTCCAAAGAATGTTATGGGTTACAGTTCCATAGTTTTACTTACTTCCTTATTGTGCAATATAGCATATACATAAAAGGTGATAGCTATAAAATTACAATGGAACAAGTTGCTGTAGAGCAAATTCCAGTCAACATGGTTTACAGTTCCACCATCTCAGTTTCTTCTCTCTAGCCATTCTAATACCCTAGCAACTAAGAAAAAAATAATGTAAGGATTCAGTTTTCATACTCCTTATTTAAATTTGATCTAGTCTATTGCTATTCCTTCTTCAAGTTAAATCACTTTTCCCCTCTTCATGAATGACTAGGCAGCAGGTCCCCTAACTTTTCATGTTGAAAAGGCAGTCAAAAATATGGAAAAGGGGGGGGGGCATCTTGTTGATGTTATTGAAGAAGCTGTTGTCTATGGGTTTTGGGAATTCTCTGGTATAGGAACAATCTGGAGGATTTAAGTTTCTGAAGAAAATACTGAGTGAAACTCTTATAGAGTCTTAGTGAGAGGCCTGGCTATTTCTTAGGGTTTTGGGGACTGCACTGTCATGAACTTATCACACTTGACCACTTTGCTTATCTCTCTGAAGCTTGCATAAGAGAAACCTCCAGGACAGTCCCTTGCATTATTTGAAATCTCGTAGCCATGGAAAACTTTTTCTGTTACATTTGTTTCCCCCTCTTGGTTAAAAATTCATTCTCCTTTTACAACAGCAGTAAAAGAAAACTCAGCTTATCACAAACTCCATGGTGAACTGCCTCTGACATGTCACAATCACCAAGTGTGTTGACCTGGGAAATAATGCTGGGGCTCTCTCTCAGGGCTGCAGGGTCTGGACAGGGATGGTTTTTAGCAGCAGAGGGAGGGGCCCTATTTGCATTTCCTCCTATAATTCAGGAAGGTCTGGGTTTGGTGGCCTTCAGCAAGGACAGTGTCCATAGCAGAAACAGGTGACTTGAAGGACAAAAGTTGTAATGATAGCAGTTGTTAAACCATGAATCCTTATTTTGTGAAATTTCTGGGCTACTGATTTAGCACCTATTGTCCTACTTCATCATTATATATCCACAAAATATCTGTGAAATATGAGGCTTATGGTTTCTCAGCATGCCCAAGAATTGTACAGATTAATTGTTAGATAATAGAAGAGAAGGGGAGTAGCAGTGTGTAATTGTGGTTTTATTTACATTTACCTAATAATCTTTAGCAAATATTATTATGGTTATTACACATTTCTGTATCACTCTTTATAAAATGTCTAGTCATATACGTTGTGTGTTCTGGTTAATATTTACCTATGTGTATATATTCTGGACATAAGAACGTTATTCATTCTATGAAGAGTGAATATTATCTTCCATTCCTTGGATTCATTTTAATTCCATTAATATCATTTATACAAAAATTACATTAATTTTGACAAAATCATATTTTATTTTTTGCCTTAATGATTATGCTTTTAATCGTGGGACGGAGAACATCTTCTTGACCAAAAGGGGGGTGTGAAAGGAAATGAAATAAGCTTCAGTAGCAGAGAGAGTCCAAAAGGAGCCGAGAGGTCACTCTGGTGGGCACTCTTATGCACAATTTAGACAACCCTTTTTAGGTTCTAAAGAATTGGGGTAGCTGGTGGTGGATACCTGAAACTATCAAACTACAACCCAGAACCCATGAATCTCGAAGACAATTGTATAAAAATGTAGCTTATGAGGAGTGACAATGGGATTGGGAAAACCATAAGGACCACACTCCACTTTGTCTAGTTTATGGATGGATGAGTAGAAAAATAGGGGAAAGAAAGAAACAAACAAACAGACAAAGGTACCCAGTGTTCTTTTTTACTTCAATTGCTCTTTTTCACTTTAATTATTATTCTTATTATTTTTGTGTGTGTGCTAATGAAGGTGTCAGGGATTGATTTAGGTGATGAATGCACAACTATGTAATGGTACTGTGAACAATCGAATGTACAATTTGTTTTGTATGACTGTGTGGTATGTGAATATATCTCAATAAAATGAAGATAAAAAAATGATTATGCTTTTAGTGCTGTATCTATCAAATTATTGCATAACCCATTTTGTTAATGTCTCAGAGATTGGGTTTATTACAAAACATATTAAAAGTGACAGGCATCATGATGATCATTTTGACAAACCCAAAGAAAGGCATTAGATATATCCTATTTTCCAAATTTCACAATAATATATTTATATAACAAAGCCTATTTGTATGATAAATTTTGGCAAATAAATAATATAAAATAAAAGACAGTTTTTCACATTGTCTTATGTCCTGTAAATTAATATTTATGACCATAATTATTTCCAACTACCTCCTTAGCCTAGCCTGTGTTGAAGAGACATGATTCTTAATGTTGGAGTTTGTAGGTTGCATATTTATGTCTAAGGCTCCTGTGAAAACACATTCTCTAAGGCATCAAAAGACATAGGCCAGAGAGTTTTAAATATTTTTAATACAAAAATTTTATTGCAGAATGACATATTTACAGAGAAGTAATAACATTCCAACTCCAATTTAACAAGAAGTTAGAGAGCACATTCCAAAGGAAATTATTGGTTACACTTCCACACTTTCAGTTATTTCTTAATTATGAAATATGACATATATACAAAAGGATATCTTTCAAAGCATGATTTAACATATATAGGAAATTTCCAAAGTTGTTATGAATGACAATACTATAATATCTGTTATTCCCTTATTGTAATATATAATACATATCCAAAAAAATGATATTTATCACAATATAATTTAACTATTAGTTACGGAAAAAATTTCAAAGTATTCTATGAATAAAGTTCCAATATTTCAATTCTTTCCCAATACCTATTCTATACCCTAACAACTAAGGAAATGAAAATCTAAGGAAAAGAAAATGAAAAGAAAAGAAAAACAAAAGTAATGTGCACAAAAATTAAGAATATATATATTTTGGATCAAATTGTTCAAACAACAACATAAGTGAACCACAATTTTCATTCTCCCCCTTTCAGTGTGGGAAACTAGTCAGTATTGGTGAGGCATAACTAAAACATATTGCAAGTCAAAAAAAAAAAAAAAACTCACTGGAAAGACATATTTTGGTATGAGACGAACAAATCTGGGTAACAAACACAGCCAAACTTTGGAGAAAATAAAAGAGGATATTAAAATGTAAAAATTGTGAATTACTCACAAGTAAAAAAAGTGAGAGCTAACTTGTCATCATACACAGCAAAATCATAAGTACCAGCATTGAGAATACAAAGCATAATAAAGGAAATATACAGATAAATTATCTTAGAATATACAGACTGTACTGGTAAATGAGAGAGACTCATTTATCAGTGTATCTCAGTAATTAACAAATTATGCTGAAAACCTGGTACAAATTGCCCGGATTACCCTTAGATTTATGTTACCCCAAACACTATAAATCGATAAGGTCCTTGTCTTGACCAGGGGTCTGGGCCATAGAGAAACTCCAGTAGAACTGCTCATTTTAATTACAGTCCTGCTTGAATTAACCCTCCTGGAAGCACAATAAATAGGAGGCAAGTTTCATCATAATGAACAACTTTCCTTTACATATATGTGACTTGTCTAGTGGAGATTCTCTTTAAGAAAACAGAGATAAGGTTATAGTTCTTATGGGTTAGTGCATCATAGTTTACTCCATTGCTGGAAAACATTGAGGATATGTACCAAATATGTTGTAATGGAAACAAGATGTATATATTCTTGTCTACAAATGTAGAAAATTTCATAAAATTTGTGTTACCTTCAGTAATTTTTTTGTTAACAAAGGAACATTGATTTACTGACTGGCTGTTTTGGTGTTCCAGCTAAGAGGAGTTAATATGTTATTTTCTTTTCTATGCAAAATGTCAATTTGTTCAATTTTTATGCATACCAGAATTGGACCCTGTCCAAGAAAAGAGGATGTGGAAGAGGAGAAACTAATACAACAGACATCAAATGTGAGATTATGTATTGCGAGAAGGCAGGTCAGGCTCCCAGCCTAGAGGCTTTTAAACAATTATTAGTTTAATCACATGACTCCTGAACATGTTCCTTGATAAGAAGAATGAGTGTAGGAAGAAGCACAGATATAATTTCTCTGGTTCACCGATGGCACATGCCTTTCCTCCAAACATTGGTCATTTAAAGCTGGAAACTAATTAGTAAAAGAGAAAAAAAACATTCTTACATGCTGAAAGTCTATTTGGCTCTTCATGAGAAATATTTGGTTTTATGAGAAAACTTGAAGCTAATGATAAAAATTAACAGCATCTCAACTTTAAAACATTTACTGAGAGAGATAATTACTCTTTGGAATATTGATGAGATTTGTGATATTATTTATTACTTGACAAATATCATTTAAAAAATCTGACACAAATTCTCAGTTCCAACCTGAATGTAAGTGTAAGTGAATCATACTACATATGAAAAGTACATGTTACTATTTGAAACACTGTTGGGAAAAAAGGAATATCACAGACATCCTTATTAATTCCATGTAATGTAGGAGATGGTTTCCTTCTTAATATTTTAACAACTCTTCTGAATATTTACTCAAATTTATAACTGACAAATTTAAATGCTATTTTAAACAGAAATGGAAAATTAAGGCCCACAGTAATTCCCACTCAAGATACTGAATTCATTTAACAGTCCATTCACTGACTTTAGTGTACTTTCCAGTAATGTGATAGACATTAAGTGCTTCCACTCAAATAATAGTTGCATCAATGTATGTAGACAAAAGTTTTGAAATACTTGCCAGCTGAATTTCTAAAGAGTGCTCAAATGTGACAATCAGGATTTTTAAAAAAAATCATGACTTGTAATTATGCAAAAGCAAATTTCCATACTTTGACTAAATTTGTATGAGTTTGAGTATCAGAAATGCTGGCCGGGTTTTAATGCTATCAGAACCCACTCAAAGACCTCAATTCACTGTCCACTTCTATGCAATACTGATGACAGGACATGGAGTGAGTGATCCTCATGACTGACTCTGAGGTGAGCAGTCAGGTAAATCCAGGAAAGGGCTAGGGATAGTGGAGGGATAAGGACAAACTCACTCTACTAAGACATCTCTATAAAGGAAATGGACCAATGAAACTGGACAAGTTTTCTCACCACAAATTTAACTGTACCTTAAGAGAAAGGCAACCCTGGGCCAAAGGACATAGTAAAGAATTGGGGAATAATATGCCTGGCATAAATGTGGCTAATTTTGATGTGCAGAGCCACATGTTGCTTCCATAAACCACTCAAAAGAAACAATTGTTTTAATACAGGCCCTCAGAATGCACCTCCTATATGTCCAACTAAAGGGAACAGACAGGAACAAGGTCAACCTGCTGTACTTTGGAGACATCACCTTTTTTGTCAGGAATATGCGTGACCCTTCAGCTTCCCCAGTCAACCCCAAGTGTGGCAGAGATGCTAAGACAGGCCCACTCCTGAGAGATGCAGGAATCCTCAGTTGGACAGATTGTCCTAAAGGCTTCTCAATGGCCTTGGTGATCCCTCCTTTTGGGTCTGAAAGGCAGGGTAGACAATTTCCACCCAACCCCTCTCCCATTCTCCCTCACTCAGGCTCAGACTTGCATTGTGGGCTCTCAGCTCCCCTGCCTCCATGATACACCCTCCATTTTCTCTCTCAGAATACTTTCCTCAAAATAAAAATGAAACCATGCATATTTAACTTGAATTAGGATGCTTTTCAAAGAACCCAGAATAAAAAACATTTTAATACAAATCCTGATGAATATTTTGATGTTTAAACTTGACCATTTTTAATCCCTTCCTTCTTTGCACCCATAGCTGGGCAGGTGCATAGTAAAGCCTGTGTGTGTGTGTTCCCATGGAGCATGCAGGAAATGTCAGCCCACCACACCTGGGAACTCTACCCCAATCCAACATAGAGTCAAAAATAAAGGCCAAAGAATAAAACTACTTTGAAAACCATTTTAAGACATTGTCAAGTTTCTTCAATATATAACAGGTGTTTCAGGTAAGAGTCAGTGATTTCACCACTATGTATTTACTCAAGAGAAAGATATGCTAAAGGTCCATAAAAGAATTAAAACTGAATATTCATAGCAGATTTATAGGTAACCACTGTCAATGGATACATTCCAATGCCCATCAACAAGGGAATAGATAAAACAATTTTGTTTTATCTGTGTAGTGCAATAATAGTCAGTAATAGAATTTAATTAACCATTGAAAACATAAATAAATGAAGGCCCAACCAAGCCCTTTGACTTAAATCAGCTGACATGCTTGTGCCTACTCAGTTCTCCCAGGGAATCACTCCACTGATAGTAAATTGTCTCTAGTATTCTCTTGGTGAATCAAATGCCATCATTCTCAACATTCAAACTAAATTATGGTGTATGCAGTTCCATATTGTTACTCTGATGCTCTCATAAATAATGCAACTGGGGATAGGATTCCTAGATGTTGACCCCCACAATAGGGTCTTCTCTGATTTTGGTGACTAACTGGCTCTGCTAACTGAGAACTAGCATGAACGCTGAGCTGCACTTTGTGCAGCATTTTCTGAGTTCAAACAAAATTCTATTATAGATTTAACCAAGATAAGATGGATTTATCAATAATCCTGGCATTATGGGACAGGATAGGAGAACAGCATTCTTCTTGTAGTGGTCTTTGGGCATGTATCTCAGCCCAGATCATCTGTATTCTTGGAATGATTCCAGCATAAGTTCTGAGTAATTCTGGGTTCAGGTTAATGACTCTCACCCTCTGAATGATTAGATCTGAGTCTCAACCAGGCATTATTCCCTGTTTTACAATGCACTTAGTTTGGAAATACTATACCCCAAATGTTCCCACATGACTCCATCTGGTGGTAGCTTGTGTGGAAACAGATTCAGTTACTATTTGAAGAACAGGAAGAGTTTGTATACCCTGAATGCTGAGGTCCACACTCATAATTGCAGGTGGCTCTTCAGGACACAAGAAAACATCTGTCCTGCTGCTGCTGCCATCTGTGCCTCTGTCACAATGAATGCCCTTGATCCTCAGTTTATGGGGAAAGCCCTCATGGGCCCTAGGGCACAGCCAAAGATTTATTAATTCAGCTACTGCCATGAGGAGACCTCTAAAACTAATGATATTCACTAAGACTCTCTGGATAAAGAAACTGAAAAATTATGAGCAGGGTAGAGGGTACACTTCAGAATTATAAATATTAACAACTCTCCATGCCCTGGAGGCAAAGTCAACAGTGTCAACACATCTGTTTCCCACAGAGTAGGAACCCTGACTTCTCTGAAAACATGTCCCTTTAACTCAGTCCATATGCTGAGTTTCCACCATTTCCCAGCCACTCCAGGAACCCCAGAGCATCTTCCATGTAGAAGCCTCTCCTTTATGAGAGCCCTCCAAGTCCTGACCTGGGCATCTTTAGTAGCACTCTTACTAAATGAGAATGTATTTTAATTCTGCAGAAATTGTTAAGAAAATAAGAAATATTTGAAACAACACTGTGAAACAATTTCTGAGTGATTCAAACTCAAATGTGGCCCTGAAGTGGCCACCACCACCCTTAACCAACTGATCCTGAAGTCAGGACACCCCCTAAGCTCACTAAAAACTACAGTGTTGCCTGCAAAGATAGTCTGGAATTTTCTGTTTTAAATTAGGACACATGTGTCTAATTAAACACCACTGTTGAATAGGAATGGAAATACTTTCATAAAATAAAACTTTTAGCTCACATTCCTCCTGAAACCCTCAGGATGGATCAATTTAATTTGGAAGGAATATTTTATAGAGCACATGTGGTTTACACCCAAATCCATGAGGAAAAAATAAGACATGCTGATCCAAAATATTATTTGTCAGCTTGGAAAAATATGTTTTTCCATGTAAGGAATGGAAAGAAATATATGATAGAGGGGGGTAAAAGGGAGCACCAGAAAATGAAGGGTCATATTTTGCTCACATTTTATGCTACCACTATTTGTCTCGTTGAGGATGTAGTCACCACATGGAGACCCAAGGACACAGTGCACAAAGACCAGGGCACTGTCATGCACAGCTCAGTGTACTGTGGGGTGTCCCATTATGAGCTCCTCACAAAGGCATGTATAATGGATATTTTTCTACTTTACCTAAACAATAAATCAATTCTACATTCACATTCATTTTTTTTTTTCCAAACACTATTATCTGTTTGGCTCCTAATGGCCATATGCCTTTCCTGAATGAGTCCACACAGAGCAGAGAGGAGAGGGCCCCAGTCCATGGTGAGGGAGGATGGGCCCTCAGCTTTTCCCCAGGGCCTGCAAGAGCCACAGCCTGAACCAGAACCTGAATCCAGGACAAAATCATGAACCCCAGAATCTAAAGAACAGGAATGTGACACCCATTGTAGGGGAGAAGAAGGAGCATAGAGAGATGTAAAAACCAAGTCCCAGGGGAAAGAAAATTGATTATCAGAATAACAGACAACTAGCACAAGGCTCAGTCTGATCTGCTCACATTATGTGAGGAGGAGCAGTCAGTTTTGAGATCCTTTAGGATTTACAGGATACTGACACTGAAATAGCTTCTCAGGACTCTTACCTGAATCCCAGAATGTTGAATCAGAGAATCCAATTGACATCTCTGCACTGAGACTGACTAAAAAGCCCCATCAGGCTGCTTTGAGCTGCTTCAGAGCTCTGAGGTAACCACTGGCAGGCTCAGTTCTGCCCCCATGATGGACAGTCTGTATTGTATGCATTTGAACAGATTTTCTGCTATTAAAGTGAACTTTTCTAATTCAGAGAATCCAATATTGGGCACTAAATTATACCTGAATGATGTGCCCCTGGTTAACTGTAAGGTGGCAAGGAAGCCCCAGACCTTCCAGAAAACCAGCCCTTTCCTTCCTTGTGCACCTGCCCCTGTGTTGGGTAATATGTACTCTGGGTTCAGAGCACACCTGATGCAAAATCCTGTCCTTGAATGCCTACAGAAGAGGTTTGTATCTGGGATTCTCACTTTGTTTGTCTTTTGCACAGTAGTACATGGAAGTATCCTCAGATCACAAGACTCCCAGGCTGTTCCAAGCCTCATCCAAACTTGACCACCTACATGTCATACTGAATACCTGTAGGAATGAAAATATCCTGCTCAGGAAAACTACCATACATAACTATTTTTATCTTAATCATATTCTCTCACACACCTAGTCTCTCTTGTCTCCATTAAATGACACAAGGGGAATCAGAAAGGAAAACCTAGCTCAGCACAAACTCCAGGATGAATTGTCTTTGTTTTGCCCCAGCCACTGAATGGAAACCCCTAGGAAACCTGGCACTGGGGCTCCTCTCCAGTGCCACAGGGAAGGGACTGTGTAGTTTTCATCAGCAGAGGGAAGGACCATGTTTTTTGTTCTTGTATTACAAAGGACACTGTGAGTATGGACACCTTCAGAAAGGGCAGTGCTCATAACAGAATTGAGTGTCCTGGGGGAGATTAGCAGCAATGACTGCAATTTTGAAAATATGACACATTATTGTGTGATTGTTCTGGGATTGGTTTTTAAATAAGTTGTAGTGTTAAATTTTTGCATATGTACACAAATCATGCATTCTAGGCATCAATAATTCTTCCATTTTACAGATGTTAAACTACAAAGTGAAGGATGGAGGTGCTGCATGATCTGGTAGGAAAGAGCCCCAGTGTCTGGCAAGTGCTACCCACTACTAGACATGCCTGCTCCCCTGGACTAACTCCAGGATAGAGATGGGCATGCCTGGTGTGGCTGGCAGAGCCCCTAACAGGTTATGAGATCTGAGATTGAATGTCTTGTGTTCTTGTGTTTCCAAAAGCATGTAGAAAGGCCAGGGTTCATAAGATGTATTTTCAGGATTCTCTGACTTTTCTGCATCAATATCTTTCACTCTATGTCTCCCTCTTCACTGTTGTAACTATTTGTATATTTAATAGTTCAGGTATAATTGAAAAAAATATTGAGCTGCACATGTGAAGTGCACAATACTGTGGGTACTGATGTAGGTGTACACACTTGTACCCAACAACACAATCATGGTAGTAAACAAACCAGCACAAAAGTCACCTCTTGACTTCTGTAGTACCTCCCATCTGCACCTACAAACCAAATGATCAAGAATATGATAGATGCTAATCAAAATATATAGATAACGTGAAGCTGAATGATTGACAACCATGCATTAATAAGCAATAATGGTCACATTGGATAAAAATGCAATAACCAACTCTGCACTGTATATGAAAGGGTCACTTCATATATAAATACATGAAAGTTCAAAAGTGAAATCAGAATACACAAATGGAATGACAACATGAGACAGATAATTTTGAGCAAAAATATTAATTTCAGAGAAAGTGGACTTCAAATACATAATATTATTAAGGATAAAGTGGAATGTGTCAAAGTGATAATGAGTCAATTTTCCAAGGGACATAAGCAAACTTAACTGATAGAGCATAAAAGAGAAATAAAGAAAAACACAGTATAGTCGTAGAATTCTGTAACCTTCTCTTTCAGTAAAAGAACAAGCTGGGAGAAAATAAGTTCAGGTAGAGATGATCTGAATAGCATTACACATCTATTTACTAAATAATATGTATAGAACAGTCTACTGCATAATAGGATAATACAGAAAGTTTCATTAACCAATAGACTACTAGAGACTTCAGGACTAAATGCAATGTGATGCCTTGACTGGATCTTAGACAAAAGTAAGCACATCATGGAAAAATGATGAAATTCCAATAATGTCTTCAATTTAATAAATAAAAATATACCAGTTTTAAGGTCTTCATAATGTCAAATTTGCATGCTTATATAAGGTACTAATTTTAGGGAAGCCTGGGAGTAAGGTATATTTGACCACACTGTATTTTCTTTAAAGTTGTCTGTAAATCTAAAATTATTCTGCTCTGGTTTGCCAATGCTGCTGTTTTGCCAAATACCAGAAATGGATTAGCTTTTATAAAGGTGGTTTACTTTGTTATAAAGTTACAATGTTAAGGCCATAAATTGCCCAAGGTAAGGCATCAAAAAAAGGTACCTTCAGTGGAGAAATGCCATTGGCATCTGGAAAACCTCTGTTAGCTGGGAAGGCATGTGGCTGGCATCTGCTTTCTCCCAGGTTGCCTTTCAAGATGGTATTCTCCAAAATGTTGCTCTTGGGGAATTTTTACCTCTCTTAGCTTTTCCAGTATTTTTCCATGTCTAAGATTTCATACTTAATCATTTGAAACACACTTTATTTTTATGCTTAACAAGCTGTGGAATCTAAGCTCCATCTTTATCAGGAACAAAGAATGGTATTTAGAGTATTATCAGAAGTTCAAATTTAACCTTTAATGTCTGCAATACTTTTGGGAGATATTCTTACAAATGAACCATGACTTCTGTGAGAGCAATATAACATATGTTTTATTTATATAGAAACTAAAATTTAAAAGAGGAATTACTATTAATTTATAACTAACTTAGTATAGATTTTCTATTTCATCCTATAATTAGTTCATTACATCATGTCTCCCACTTCCTCCCTTCTTGCTTGGGCATGTTTAGCTTCTCCTTCAGTAAACTCTATTATAAGACATGAAGTATGTGAATTATCTATTTCAGTTATTTTAGTAAGGCTTTACACTATCATTTGTAAATTGTACTAATGTATTTTTGTGGCAAGAGTTCTGTTAAGTAGGCCACAATATTGGAAGGAATAACTGGCTCTTCTCTATTAGAACAGAAGTCATCATGTGCTATTTGATACTAGCAAGTCTCCAAAGCTATCTAATCCCTATGAAGAGGGAAAGAGTCAATGTCTTCTTTTCCAGATTCCTCCTTAGATGTAATTTCCTCTCCTGCTGAAACTTTTCCATCTCCTCTACATGCCCTATTCCATCTTTAATTTGATTAACATCTGAACCTCCTTGTTCTCCTATGTGCATTCCATGAGGAGTAATCATCAATGCTCGCTGGAATTCTTGCCCTTTCAGAAATTGGCTAGGCCCATGGGTAATATGCATTCAGTCAGGGTTAGTTGATCATTTATTTAAGATACAGATTGCTTTACCCATAGGTTCAAACTAGCATTCTTAGGCCAGGATTAAAATTTAAAGGATATTTGAAATAATCTGTTACTGTTTTATCCAATTCGGTGGGATCCTAGTAACATATTACTCTGTCCATCTTTTTAGGTGGGGTCCCAAAAACCACTGATTATAGCATACAGAGAAACATTGTTTTGAATTACATTTAGATTTAAACTTATCACTAGAACAAGTGACATTTTAACAGCAAAGAAGGAACAAAGTCCCATGTGAAGTCACAGTCATTGTTTCACACCAAGCCCTGGAAAGTTGGCCACTGATTTTTTGTCTTGGAAGATATCCTCCATGGTGATGGGTACAGGATCTCCTGACTGCATGGTTGTTGTGGCAGATCAGAATGCTCAGTAGATGTGCAGTTTGCTCATCAGTGGAAATGGAGTTGTTCCTGGGATATAGGGGCTCACCATTAGATGCCAGTCTTAATTGTTTGTGAAATGCTGCTCTTGTTTGTTGTCTCCACATCTCCTAGGGCACTCATTCTAAGGAATGGGTGATAGCAAAGTAAAACATGAATCATGACAATTTATTAAATGTCTACCTAACCTTTGAATAGTAACCTTGTTGCTATGTTGCATTTTTAATGGAAGGAAACACTCACATGTTGGATTGGTGTCATAAAACCAGTGCCCTCTATCCATGAATTTTTCTTCATGCAAATTAGATATATGTTTCAGAGAAATTCTCTTACCCTTAGTTATGATAAAGGTACTATAAAAATTATAAGTTAGATTCCTCAAAGTATGAGGCATGCATAGGGTTAATAGAGGAGATTGAAGTTTCCATTGCATTGTTCTTTAACAAGCTCTTGTATTATTATTTTATGTAGATGCTGTAAAACTGCAGTATTTCCTGGTCCCTCTCAAATTTCACTTACTGTTTCTTCTGTTTCAGAGAATTTGGAAGCCATATCAGAGTCTTGAAAATCAGACTATGAGTATAATAGTAATTATTAGAATGACTATGGGCTTAGCATGTTAATGTATCAATTATTCTACCAAAGATGCCTTAGGTCACAGTATTCACAAAATATTTTATTGTTTTTGCAGTTGAGGCAGCAGCAGGCCAGGTACACTCAAGTGCATCTCCTAGTTGCCTAATCCACTCTGTGGCATCCTCTTCATATAAATCCAGTCTAAGAAGCTCGGCTTTTATATTTGCTGTTTGTTCCTCAATGCTAGCCCATGTGTTAGTGACCTTGATTCAGCAATCGAGACTGGGACATGAAAATCAAGGATGCATACTTGTATTATATTATATCAAGAGTCAAAGTGATCTTTGTATTATTATCCCTTAGTGGTAATATTGATTCATGTACAATTTGTTGAATAGTGATTTTCAAAACTTGAAGAAAATGTCAATTTTTTACACTTTTGTGGGCATAAATCCAGTCATTTTTCTCAATGAGTTTTCCATGATGTAGCAAGAATTGTATTTATTAATATCATTGTTAATGTAGATAACACAGAGCAAATGTCATGTAAGCATCATTTCTAAAGAAAATGTTGTAGCAATTATGGGTAGGGGACAATTTTGCCCATGGAATTTCATAGGTTCTCCATTAGTATGAGGAATAGAAGCTGATAATTTCTTTAGAGTAACAATTATGCATCATATATCATAATAACACTATATATGTTCTGAACTAATTTTTATTTCACCACATATTTAAATGTGTATTCAAGTAAAATCATCCATGTGTCTTAGGTGTGCAACGGAGAACAGCAAGAAATCTGCTTTCCATTTATAATTGAGCATATTTTTACTACACATGATACATTTTATTTGATTTTGCAAATGGAAGAGTTCCATAATGAGATTTTATTTATAGATACAGACATAAAACTTTATCTTTTTGGAAGAGATTTAGTAAACATTTATACCCTCTATTCACCAATGATTCTTTTTGAACAACCAGGCCCCAGAATGTGGAAAGATTTCTGTAAATTAATCTTCAGAAACCAAGAAGTCCAGTAGGCAAATGCTAGCCACAGTGAAGCTTGAGAGCTGATGACTGAGAAAAATTCAGGAAGTTGAAATTCAATGTTGAATATCCACTCAATATCAAATGCCACAATAGTGGTGTTAAGCCCATTTCAGTTTGGGTCCTACTGAGGATAAGTGAGGTCAGATTCCATCCTTTCTGAGTGCTGCTCTGACAGTTTTTCTGGGAATAATTGTGTAATTCAGAGGACATGCAGTGAGACCCATCATTGTTGAAATTGAT
This sequence comes from Choloepus didactylus, assembly GCF_015220235.1. Classification (NCBI taxonomy): domain Eukaryota; kingdom Metazoa; phylum Chordata; class Mammalia; order Pilosa; family Megalonychidae; genus Choloepus; species Choloepus didactylus. The sequence continues at coordinate 3,077,334 of NC_051325.1, read as the reverse complement.
CAGTCCCTGAAATCAAAAAAGGGACAGACTGCCTGGAGTGAACAAAGGGTCATTGTGGCACCCACATTTAGGTACACATGTAGCTAAATTTAGTCAGAATTTACACATAGGGATGATTTCAGGCATAAATTTGCTGCATATGAGCTTTTTATTTTGACACACAGCTTGTGTCATAATTGAACCTTTAAAAGGCCATTCTATAATTCTCTCAATCCATCTGATGGAGAAGATTGTGAGAAAATGGAATTCCATAAGCATGTTCTGATTCCCTCATTTTTGTTGTAAAGTGTGTTGCTTTATCAGAAGTGAGCTCTCTGGAATATCATGACCGTGGATAAGGAATTCTGTCAGTGCACAGATGGTAGTTGTGGCACAAGCATTACATGCAAGGATGGAAAATATGAATCCAGAGCATGTGTGTATTCCAGTAGAAACAAAATTCTGTCCCTTCCCCAAGGGACATGGTCCAATTTATTCAACCTGCTACCAAGTAGGAGGTTGATCACCTCTGGGTATGGTGCCATATTGGGCAATGTATTTTGTCCCTTTTACTGGAATATGGGGAAGCTAGCCTTGTTATATGGATCCCAACTTCTCTAAGCCCATGAATAACCTCCATCCCTACCACCATGGATAATTTTTTCATAGGCCCATTGGACAATGACAGGAGTGGATTGGAAAGAAGCCTGTCTGGAATTCACAAAATGGATCATTCTATCCACTTGACTTTGAAAACCCTCCTATGTTGAATTACCTTGTGGTTAGCACTCACATGAGACATATATATCTTCATGTTTTCACCCCAAAAATTCTATCCACACATCTCTCTCAAAGACCTTTTTGTCTCAATTAATATTCCTTCCAAGTCCATAACCACCCATGTAAACCATTGGCCACAGACTATCAGTCAGAATACATGCACACATCTGGAAATTTCTTCTAAGAAAAATGAACAAATACACTGTTCTATGTTTTGCACACTGTGAGTATTATCACTCACTTCTGTCCTGCAGGGATGTCCCAGAAATGGTCTACAATGCTGAAGTTGTCTGCTTTATGTTAGTACCAGTATATCATGCAGAACTCTCTTTAAAACAGGTCTGAGTTTCCTCTCCTTCATTCAATTAATGGTGGGGAAATCCACTGGAGTACATGGGTGCAGGCTGAGGAAGACAAGGCAATATTGTAAGATTGGGAGCCATGGATATTTGGATCACTTCCTCATTTTACTTACATGTGCCTTCAGGAAATGCTTGAGTCACATCTCCTATGGAATATTGTCAAAGAATACAAACAGCATCTCTGTTTGTCACAGAACCTCTCAGCACCATTGGATCTTCTGTAACATATGGATTATATTGCAGATTAACTTGCAAGGTACCCTGAACAGTTTGCAGAGCCTCCTGTTTTTCTGCTCTCCAGCCAAAATTAATAGCTTATCAGGCAATTTGGTAAATGCCCCAGAGTTGCTATCCATACAATGAATATGTGGCTTCCAAAATCTGAAAGAGCCATCAAGGCATTGTACTAATTATTGGTTGTAGGAGGGGCCAGACACAATAACTTTTGTGTCATCTTTAAAGGTGTATCTGAAAATGCCCCACAACCCTTGATACCAGGAAATTTCACTGAAGTGGAAGGCACCAGAATTTTGTTGGATTTATCTCACTATCTTATGTGCAAGTCACTTAACAGTAAGTATAGAGCAGTTGCTACTTCTTACTCACTGGGACCAAACAGCATAATGCATTCAATATAATGTACTAGTGAGATATCTTATAGAATGTAAAGGTGATCAAATTCCCTGTTGATTAGATTATGATGGAGTTTCAGAGTTGATATTCCCCTGAATCCAGAGAGCATATGTATATTGCTGGTCTTGCCAGCTGAAATCTGTTTTTTGTTGTCTTTACTAACAGTAAAGACATTTACTGTCATTTTCCAAATGAATAGCCACATATTTGTTACTGAGGGATATGTTGATTTGAACAAGCAATGATAACACATCTGGAATAGTAGTTGTAGTTGCTGTTACCACCTGGCTAATTTTACAACAGTCCACTGTCATCCTCCATGATCCATCTGTTTCATGCATGGGCCATATAGGAGAGTGGAAGAGGAATGTGGTTGAAAACACCACTTGTGCATCCTTCAGGTCCTTGGTGGTGGCACTAATCTCTACAATCCCTCCAGGAATGTGGGACTGCTTTCAATTTAATATTTTGCTAGGTACAGACAGTTCTGGTGTCTTCCACTTGGCCTATCCTACCATAATAACTCTCATTCAACAAGTCTGGGAATCAACATAAGAGTCTTCCATGAGCTGAGTAAATATTTATCAATTATGCATTCTGGACCTGGGGAAATAACCACTAAATGCCTAAGGGAACACACTGGACTCAGTAAGTTAAAATTCCATGAATCACTTGACATTCCTAAGGCCTTTCTCTGGCTGATGGAGCAGAGTGATATCTCAGGTCTCCTAGAATTAAGGTCAAGTCAAATTCAGTGCCTAATAATTTGAAAAATATCTAATTATTTCCTTTACTCCGATGCATTTTAACCATAGCAAAGGACACTGGTCCCTTTGGGGAAGGCTGAGAGGAAGATTAACAGATTAAATTTTTGGCAGTAAAGTAGTTCTCTTCCCCAAGGCATCTCAGCTTTCCCTTCAGTCTAAGGGTTATTTCTGTATAAAACTTCTCAAGTTTAGTTGTTGATGTAGTGACCTTGATGTTCCAGTTTGGGGCATGATTCATTTATTATTGAGATTGTTCACATACCATACAATTATCCAAAGATCCAAGTGTACAATCAATTGCCCATGGTACCATACATACAATTTTTTTTCAATTTTTAGAACATTTTAATTACTCTAGAAAAGAAATAAAGACACACCAGAAAAGGAAACTCAAATCCTCTCATACCACTAACTACCCCCCTGCATTTTTGACTCATAGTATTTGTTAAATTTGACAAAAGAATGTTAAAATACTATTAATTGTAATATATAGTTTGCAATAGGTATATATTTCCTATATGCCCCTCTATTATTAACTTCTACTTATAGTGTCATACATTTGCTCTTGTTCGTGGAAGAGATTTCTAATACCTGTACAGTTAATCATGGATATTCTCCACCAAAAGATTCCCTATTTTTTATATTCATAAGTTTTAACCTCTAACTTTCCTTCTGGTGACATACATGACCCTGAGTTTCCCCTTTCCACCACATTCATGCACCATTCAGCACTGTTACTTATTCTCATAACATGCTACCATCACCTCTGTCCATTTCCAAAAGTTTAAGTTCAACCTAGTTTAACATTCTTTTCATAATAAGCAACCACTCCCTATTCTTTAGCCTTATTCTATATCCCAGTAACATATTGCATGCCTATGAGTTTACATATTATAATTAGGTCATATCAGTGAGACCCCACAATATTTGTCTTTAATGTCTGTCTTCTTTCACTCATTATAGTGCCCTCAAGCTTTCTTCATCAACCCCTTTTTTAAGACGGTTTTGTTCAAACACCATACATTCCATCCTAAGAAAACAATCGGTGGTTCTCTGTACAGTCATATATTTATGTATTCACTACCATCACCACTATCTATATAAGGGCAACTCCATTTCTCCCAAAAAGGAGGGAGAAGAGTCAATGAAGGGAGAGAGACAAGACAAAAAGAGGAAAAGAAAGAGAAACAAAACAAAACAAAGCATGGCAGTTAGGAAGCAGCAAAAGGAAAGATAGCATTAAACTAAAGTAGAATATAGTCAGACACCATCACCAATGTCAAGAGTCCCATACCCTTCCTCTATGTCCCCCCATATGGATTTAGCTTTGATGTATTATCTATGTTATATTGAAGGAAGCATAATACACTGCTTCTGTTAACTCCCCAATCCCCCCATTTTTAACCCCTTGCAATGCTGACATTCATTTGTTCTCCCTCATGTAAAAACATATTTGTAGATTTTATTAAAATCTTTGATCACCCTAGATTTCACTGAGTTATACAGTCCCGGTCTTTAACTTTACTCTTTCCTTCTGGTGTGCCACATGCTCCTAAACTTCCTATTTCAACCATACTAACAGTCAACTTTGTTCAGTGTACTTACACTGTTGTGCTACTGTCTTCCAAAACTGTGTTCCAAACCTCTCACTCCTGTCTTTTACTTTCTATCTGTAGTGCTCCCTTTAGTGTTTCTTGTAGAGCAAGTAGCTTGTTCACAAACTCTGTCATTGTCTGTTTGTCAGAGAATATTTTAATCTCTCCCTCATATTTGAAGGACAGTTTTGCTTGGCATAGGATTCTTGGTTGTTGGCTTTTATCTTTCAGTATCTTAAATACATCAAGCCACTTCCTTCTTCTCTTGATGGTATCTATTAGGAAATCCACACATAGTCTTATTAAGATTCCTTCATTTGTGATGGATTGCACTTCTCTTGCTGCTTTCAGGATTCCCTTTTTATCTTGGATGCTTGATAATCTGATTATTAAGTTTCTTGGTATATGCCTATTCAGATCTATTCTGTTTGGGGCATGCTGTGCTTCTTGGACCTGTAATTTTATGTCTTTCCTAAGAGATGGGAAGTTTTCATTATTTCCCCTATTATTGCTTTCATTCCTTTTCCCTTCTCTTCTCCTTCTTGGACACCCATGACACATACATTCCTGCCTTTCATTTTGTCTTTATGTTGCCAGAGATATTGCTCATATTTTTCCATTCTTTTCTCTATCTGTTCAGGTGTCTTCTTCTCCAGTTTCTTAGTGCTTTCTTCTGCCTCTTGAGATCTGCTGTTGTATGTCTCCATTGTGTCTTTCATCTCTTGTGGTGTGCTTTCTTTATCATAGATTCTGTCAGTTATTTTTTAAAACTATTGATATCTACCTTATGAATGCCCAGTGTTTTCATTATATGCTTCATCTCTTTTGCCATATCTTCCCTAACCTCTTTGAATTGATTAGTATTAGTTGTTTTAGTTCCTGTGTCTCAGTTGAAGTGTAAATTTGTTCCTTTGACTGGGCCATGACTTCATTTTTCTTGGTGTAAATTGTAGTTTTCTTTTGTCTAGGTAAGTGGTTGCCTTGGTTACCCCAATCAGGTTTTCCCAGACCAGAAAGGGCTGTTCTTTTGGGAGGAAATAGTATCACATTTCCCTGAGGTTGTCTTAGATTTATAAACCCTGTGAGGCCTCAAATCACTGTGCCTTTCTGCCCAGCAGGTGGCACCTGTCAGCCTGAAGCACCAGACTGTTGAAAGGAGGTGGGGCATATTTCTCTTTATCCCCAGGCTCTGAGATCTTGTTCTGAATGGAAGGTGGGTTGTAGAGCTTGGTAACACCTCTTTCCTCTTAGAGAAGATACATCCCTGGGTAGAGGTCATTAGCATTTGAATAGACTCAGACTCAACCATCTCTGCCCTTGTCTGAGTTTGAGCACTGGGAATTCAAAATGGCTGAGGCTTTCTCAACTGAGCTGAAAAAGGGACAGACTGCCCCCCTCAGGGTCAATCTGTGCCCCCCTCAGTTTCACCCATCGGCCAGAAACAGCACCAGTCCTCTGGACTTTCCCTCTTTCCCAGATGAGTCCTCTATCACTCCAAGGTTAGTCATCACCAAAAGCCTCTGTTTGCTTGTTGGGGATTTGTAGCTTGTAGTGTGCATTCTGCACATCAATTAAAACCCCACTTGGAGCTCTTATGAACTATATATTTTTTTTTGTTCAGAGAGTGTTGCACTATAGCAGGGAAAGACTTTGCAGTTTTCCATGGGCATAGGGGCTTTCAGACTTTGCAGTTTGGGCCATGGGGGGAAGGGGTTCCCAGCTTGGATCTGCAGTTTTTACATACAGATTTTATGCTGGTGTCTTGTGCATGCCTCCCAATTCTGGTTGGTGTCTAGTGAGTGGATGTCACCACTGTCCCCCCACAGTTATTCCAGATTATTTACTAGTTCTTCCTGAGTGTTTATTATTTGTTTCAGGGAGACTGACTAGCTTCCACTCTTCTCTATGCTGCCATCTTCTTCTGAACCTCCATTTTATGCAAATCAAATTTGACTTTTGTTCACTTGATCTATAAATCTGCTTAAAGAAAGTTAGAATTTAAAAGACTTCCGACCTATTTTACTTATAGGTACCAGATGATCCATTAGCCCAAACCATACGACTTGGAATCAGCCTTTTCTTATTACTGCTTTGAGTTGTGCTGTGTATTTTGATAGCCCCTCCTACCTTCCCTTTGGCAATTAAGTGCTGCCACTTTGCTCCTGCACACCTGCAATCTGATCATTCCTATTGTGTTTAAGGATCCAAGTTTAGTAACAGTCATTTCCAAAGTAAAATCTGAAAAATAAGGAAGACTGGTGACATAGATCTTTAGGGAAAATGGGGCTGCCTACATAAACTTATGCATTCTAGTCCTTGTGGAAAATGTGTCCTCCAGGCATTCATTTTTTGGATGATTAATTTTCATATGGTACATCCACTCTAACACACCAATATCTAATCATTTGTATCTGCTCAGTTGTATTACACCAGCACAGTTTTTACATTTATGCCTCTGGTAATGCAGAGCACATTTTGGTCCATTCTTCAGCCATCTCCAGAAATGTGGGAGCCCATTCCAATCCATTGAGCTACAACATTGAATCCAGAAGCTCTGCCTAATGGGCCCATATCAGTTAATTAATTCAGACAAACCTACTTTATATTTCTTTCACCATTAACCTTCACTTTTAAAATCCACTCCCACACCTATTCACCTGATAACTCTCTAAATAATGTGGGATAATCATGTGGTTCTTTTGGAGTGTAGTGCATATCCACATCAGTCACAGTTTGCTCCTCAAATTTTGATGCCTGTTGTGACTTCTTCAGTCTAGTTATAGGTCCAGAATAAAGAAGGGTGGTGGGGTAGGTCAAGAGAGTAATTATCACTTCCTTGCAATGAAACTATCTCAGGGTGTTCCATTGCATATTCATATCCTCCCACAGGGGTAATCTTTTCAGATGGAGGTGTAAGAGCTCTTTCCTCAAGAGAGTCATTTCCAGTTTTATCAGGCACAGCAAGTATAATCTCCATATGAATACAGGAGGGCAATTTCCTCTGACTAGTTTGGAGGTCCTTGGCTGATTCCTCAGGGCAGACCATTATGGGTTTATCTGGCAATGAAGACTCATCATAATCTAGGACTTGAATGCTCCTACTGTCATCATTATCAGATGATATTTCTGCATTCAAATTTTCAGGAAAACATTTCTTCCAAATAATACAATCACATCACCAGTATACACAAAGCAAATACATGAATTCTTTTTACATTGATATTCAGAAACATGCACAATGATACATTGGATCAGGTTTTCTGAAATTTGAATTCTGTGGCTTTAGGAAATAAGAGTTTCTCCCAGGGAATACATAGTCACTTTCTTGTTCTTCATCTAGTACTTGAATTTGGATTTTGAATCTTTGAGCACTTAGTTTTCTTAAACAATTTTATTGATGGATGTAGGTGCAACCATCAAACTACATTTTGCTTTTTCATTCCACAAAACTGTTAAATAATCAACTTCTTTGAAACCATAGTCTTGCCCCTTATAACCATTTGAGTAGCAGTGGTAGTTTTCATATCTCTATTGTAAATTCATTCCATACATTGTCAGTGACATCTTGATAAATATGTATAGAATCTTTAGTGGCTTTGAATCTAATAAGTTTATTACACAAGCACAGTTTTGTCATTTATCCTTCTGGTAATGGAGAGCACGTTTGGCCCATTGGAATATGTGGGAGCCCATTCCAATCCATTGAACTACAACATTGGATCCAGAATCTCTGCCTAATGGACCAATGTCAATTAATTAATTCAGACAAATCTACTTCATATTTTTTCCACAATTATCCTGAATTTTAAAATCCATTCCCACACATATTCACCTGAAAACTTTCTAAATAATGAGATATAATTATGTGGTTCTTATATACAACCAATTCCAAAACATGAAGAAGGATCTCAAATTATATTATTTAATCTCAAATAAAATATATATTTACTATTATTTGTAGTACAATATTATGATATTTATCAAAGGACTTGATTCACATGACTCTGGGGATTAGCAATTCTGAATTCTTAGGGAAAACCACCATTTAGAGACTCCAGTGGAGGTTTTGATGAATTCCCCAGAAGGTGACTGGCTGCAGTTGAGGTAGAAAATCTTTCTAATTGCTGAAATAATCATTTTTTCCTCTAAGGCATTCAGCTGTTTCAATGAGACTTTTGCCTTTGTGGAAGTAAACTATTTGTTGTAAATGTAGTCAGTCATAGATATAATAAACTAAGTTAACATTTTACAACAAAATATACTCACAGTAACAGTCAGGCCAATGCTTTCATGATGAAATTGCTGGACACATGAACTTAACCATCATGCATGTTAACCTCTTGAGTTCAACATTCTTGAGAAGAAAAGACAAGGTAGGAAAAATTTGCATTCATTGAAAGTGGTTTCCACCTCATCAAGGAAAATAACATGCAGATCCTTGGCAAGGTAGCTGCATGGTGAGTAGTTTGCAGAAGATTTGTGTTCAAAATTTCTAGAAGGCATCTAACTGCCCAGGAATCAGGCCTCTAGAAAATTATCTAAGAGCTGCCTTCTTGAGACCCTGTTTTCCTAAATCCTGGTAGTTTTCCTGATCCTAGGATTCAGTAGTGACAGAGAGAATAGTGGAGCACCAGCACCATCCCCTCTTTCTGATGATGTTACCTCCCTCATAAAGGCTTCAGTCTCACAGGATAAAAATTCAGAATCACAGCAGAAACTTTATATGTGGAGATGTTTGCTGTTATCAATACAGTTACCATTACCTTGGGAATGAAAATATGGGAACCTATGTGAGCCTTCATCTCCAACCATTTCAACTGCAGAAGGCTCACTGTGTCAAATCTGTGACACTGGGTCAAATCTTTATGACTGTGACAGGTCAATCAACTCAGTCTCAGTGTCCCCACCTGCAAATTGACTGCTTTAGACTCATTGCTCCTGAAAATCCCCTTTTACCTTATCATTTCAGGAACACAGAGTTGAATGCAGCAGACTGCAATCTGACTCTTCAATATTAACCTTCCTCAAGGGGAAGTTTGTGTCTGGGATCATAAAGTTTTTCCAATTGTGTCTGTTCCACCATAAAAAAATGCCTGTTTTCCTGTCAGTCTCAGAGCTCAGCTGCAGAGAGAAATGGTACTTGGATGGATCTCTGGAGTCAGAGACACAGCTACAGAGGGTCAAGTTATATGCTGTGACAGCACCAGCATTGATGCTCCTCATTTTCTACAGCTCCATTGGAAGCTTCTGGATCCATCTCCAACAGTATGCTGATTGTGATGGAAAAAACAGAGACCAGGCTCAAGAGGGTAAAACCTGTGAGAGCTTCAGCATTCCTCAACTTGATTCCTGCAGCTGCACCTGGAACAAGTCACCTGAACCAGGAAATCTTCTGAGCCACCCACTTCAGAGTCTTCGTACCCATCCCACCATTCCTAAAACCTAGGAAATGCATTCAGCTGAGATCTGCCACCACTAAGATGAAGGAGCAAAAGGACTCCATATTCTTCTGGATAAATACCATAATCCCAGAGGAGTCTGTTCAGATAGAAGAGAAACATGACTCTGAGTAGCAATAGGACTGAGCTGTCACCCAGGAGCTCAAATGTGGTTTCATGTGGGAAGCACAATTGTCTTTAAAATGGGAAATGTCAATGAGCAATCTTTCTAACTAGTTGCTTTTCAGGGAGCTTCTGTGTTCACTAATTATAAGTCAGAAAGCAAGAATTTGTGACAATATGCATTTTTTTTTCATTTTTTACTGTTTCTTTCTCATATTCACAATTATTAGCTTCACTTTGACAGGATTTTTTATTATCTAATAAATTGCCCAGCATACATAATGTTTTAAAGAAATACCTATTGAGTGAGATGTATTAATGAATAAGATGGAGAAGAATTAATCACCTAACCAGAGACTGATTTGAGATAGAGACAAGTGAAGTATATCTTCTACATGAACTTTTATTTGCCATCCCCATATTCTCACCTCTGTCACTGGGAACAGAGGAAGGAGGTGGAGCAGCAGGAGAAGCTGAAATCATCCAGTGTGAGAAGGATATGTGAGCTGACTGGGCACTATTAATCTGCACAATTCCTTTGTCTCTGATGAGAATGAAAATCAACATTCCATGCAAAAAATCTATGTACCCTTGTCTGTGGGCCTGAGAAAATAAAGAAAACAGAACAATAAGATGAGAGATTTCCAGAGGAATCTGTCTTCTTGGATTGAGGGAACCTCCTAACCCTTCTTCTGAAGGGACTGGCCCCTGTACTTTCTGGACAGGAGTAATATTTAACCCGATAACTATCTGCCCTAGGCTTCCCAGCAGAGGGAGATTTGTCTCCCATCCTAACCTGGATCACCTGGTAGTTCCTTGAACAGTAATTTCCACACCTGTCTCCTCAGGTCTCAGAGGATCACCTATAATTGCACCTGTCTCTGGAGTGTCTCTGGTGAGGGTGTCCTGAGACTGAGTGGTTTTAATTTGGAAATTCTGTGGAAAATTTGAGTAAAAATTTTAGATGATTAAGTTGAGATGATTTCAGGGAATAGAGAGCAAAAATAGAATTTTTTAAAAAAGTAAAGCAATAGAATAATATTCAATGGTCTGCCATACCACATTGTTTTAATCCATTCATATGTGGAATGGCATCTTGGTTGCTAGTACATCTATGACAGGTTTCAGCACAGGCCACATTTGCTTCCTGCCCCTCCACTAAGAGAGGAGGGATTAGCTTTTATCTGTCCCCAGTAACAAATACGAATTTTCTGGTAGCTGTGAGAGTTTCTTGTTGCTCTCCTATGGTCTGAGAATTTGGATCATGTTTATAAATGTTGCTGTTTTGTTGGTTGTGACTGGTTCTGACCCATTGCATTTGATAACCACCTGGATGTCCTTGCCATAGGCAGGAATATCTGGTCTCCTGTCCTGTCTCCTGTATTTCCCCCAAGCACCCAGTGACAGTCCACAGAAAGGAGTTGAGGGTTCTCCTTGTATTTGGGCTACCACTCTTCGCAGTTCAGCAATTGTTAAATTGCCTCCTAATCTCATGTAATGTAAGTCTACAAATGAATTAGACTGAGAATATTGTCTGAAATTTATATCCTAGTAATCAACACTTTCATTTATTAAACAACTGCTACATATGCTTTTAAATTAATTTTAAAAAAATTATTATACTTTTCTGTTATCAACAACTCTTGCTTTCATCTAAACATTGCAATGAATTAACAAATGTCAACAATTTATCTCAAAGCTATTCAAGGAAACTGTTATGGAAATGCCCATTACCTAAGTGCATATATTTAAAATAAAGTTGCATTAAAAAAATTACATATGTAATTTATGTACTTGCTTACCTCTCTTATCTTCTGCATGTATCCACCCACTCACAATCTCCCATTCACCATATCTAATAGAATATGCATATTTTTGACAGAACAGTGTTTACACAAACCACTCATATGTAACTGATCTTTAACATTGAACCATACAAAGTATGCTTTCTTCATTTTTCTCTTTGGGACAATCATTTTCCTCATTCTGTGCCTCATGTAGTCCAAGAGCTTCAATCAGGAAAGTGTGTCCAGAGACTTGTCGTTGCTCAGTGCCCACAGCCCTGGCCTCCTGTGTCTTGCTCAATTACCCACAATCATGCAAAGCCTCTCTGTTTCTAGAAGATTCTTAAACATGATTTAAGAAAGGATTTTGAAGCTCAATGAAAATGTAAAGATCCCAAATCATGAAGAAAATGGGGTTCCCAGGGGAATTTGTAGGCACCAGAGGAATCACAGACATGATGCTGAGACAAGAATGCCTCTGCCCAGTCTCTGTGCTGCACCAAGAGCTGGACCCCTTTGTTCATGGGTCTGAGCATCTTCTGCAGAAGATGATGAGTGTTGTCCTACCACCTTCTCCTACCTGTGTCTCCTGCATAGTGATGGCCCAGCTGCAATGAGAGCTGGTTCTGGTGTTGTTTATGGAGGATTTGTGTGGTGTATGCCACTCTTCATATTTTTTCCAAGGAACCCATAACCTGCCTACAACTTCCAATCTCTCCAAGGCACCTTCTATAGCAACTCACAATTGATATTGAAGATTCCAGAGAAGGTAGGCTGATAAGTCCAGTCATGCCACAGTGGCACCACTGTGTCTAAAAACTGTGCTGATTATCACTTTGGAAAATGGTCAGAAAAATTTCTAGCCTAGAGATTCTCATTGGTTTTGTCAATGACTCCTTTCCAGGGCTGCAGGTATAGGTGCTATGAGACTTTCCATCTAGAGTAGGGGCCATGCTTCACATTCTCCTCCCAACAGAAAATGAGCAGATGATCATTATGTTGACCTGAGGATCTTCAAAGGTCACACAGTGGGGTTCATTTACATATATGGTAAACAATGATAATGAGAAGAAGGAAAATAGAACAATTACACCAAAACTGTAGATATCAAATCACCAGTTTTGAACTTCTGAGAAAAATTAAACTGGTGGTGTAGGTGGAAACTCCCTTAAACACATGGGAAAATAATGTATGGCAACAAAACAGAATTGAAAATCTTAATATAATCAAGGGAAGATAGGTTGTCTGCAAATTGTTCAGATATGGACTGAAGGTGATAAACTATATGCAGGATTGTGGAAAGAGGATGGAGCAGGAAGATCCAGGACTCAGTACTTCCAACCAACAAAACATCTGTTAAGCAGACAGTAAACATCTGAAAAAACTGTTTTGAAACTCTAGAGGCAAAAAGAGCCCTGTTCCACATCCAAGGAAGAGTGGAAGGGAGAGACATATAAATTAAGGACTAGTAAATTACTCTTTCCAGAGACATCTACCAGTGCCCATCTCCTGCCCTCATAACAGGCCCCTGTTTGTTCCAGACCCTGGATATACAGCTGGCAAGAGAAATGGGCATAAAAATTCTCTTCCCGAAGACCAGTGGTGTGCATGATCAATCACCTATCACAACTTTTGATTAACAATATGGGCAACTGGGGGATGACTCTAAGGGCAGCCCTTGTTCCAAGTCACCCTGGAGAGGGGAGGCAGAAATTGTTTCATTCCTATTGGACAAAGGCATCAACAGCCATTGTATCATCTTTCCCTATACAGGGACAGCAGTAGCATTGCTTCCTTCGGATTGCATGGAGTTGGTTGAAGGGCTACATTTGCTGGGCATGCTGGGAATGCTCAGCACTGGGGAGCTGTTGAGGAAGCCCTTCATGCCCTTCCAGATCCCACCACCTAGGGAACATTGGGATAGTTCTCTACCCACTTTATTTGTAACTGGCCCTATTTGACTAGGGATAAGTGATTTGGGAATGTGCTTTCTGGTGGGCCCTTCCTCTCAGAATTTGTTTGCTAAACAAAAGCAACTTGAGGCAACAAAAGTAATGTAAGTAACAATTAAGGTGGACAGTGTGGTTAAAGGACTGCTGGCTTCAAATAACTGAGAGAGAGATGTCTGTCTTCTGAGAAACAGAGGGGAAAAGACACTTGTGAACAGGGCAACAGGGAAAAAAACTGCACACTCGATTCCCACTGTAGCTGAAGTTCAAGAAAATCCTGTCTTATCACCAGCCAGTAACATAATCAATAAACAGGCATCCCCAGGAACAATTTCCAGAGATAGTATTTTAAAATTTTAAAATGTACAGTTTGTAACAAGAGGACAAGACAAAACAAACAAACAAAAAACAGGAGAGGATGGCCCATCAAAAAATTGGATAAAAACCAAGAAAACATCAATGAAGAAGAGCAGAATGTGGACATACAGAGCAAAGCCTTAAAAAATAAACTTAGAAATGATTAAGAGGAGTGTTCAACACCCCTGCAAATGCAGCTGCTGCCTGGCCTGAGAGAGCCATCATGCTCTCTCTGTGACTTCTGACCCTGTCTTAAAGCCCTGAATAAAAGTTTATGTATCAGCCAATGCACAGTGTCCTCAGCCTCTAGACTGGCAAAGACTCCATGGGCCACAATATCAGTGAACAAATCCAGGAGAATCAAATAGCCACCAGCTGAGAGACTAAAGAAATAGCAGATATTGAAAACATGAACTTGGGGAAGGGAAAGGAGAAATCACCAGGTGGGATAACTGGGTGGCCTATGATGTCTATTTGGGGAGGGTTGCCATGTTCCCAGAGGAATGGATGTCTATGTGGGGAGGGGTGGCTACCCTCCTAGATGAGTGGAACCTGCTGAGAGAATATGGAAATGTTTATAACTCTCCGAGTGTACTAATAGCCATCCTGCAGCAGGTACAGTAGCATTGACCCCCGGAGGGATGCCAGGGTGGCCTGGAACTTCAGTGTAGGGAGGAGTTGCAACCCTCCTGGATGGATGGGACCCACCAAGGTTGTACAAACGTGCTTGCACTTCTCCAGTGGGATTAGTAGCCAGACTGCAGCTGCAGTGGGTTGGCTGTTGTTAAGAGGCTGTACACACCACTACTGAGGAAGCTTTAGCAGAAAAGGTGGCCACAAGCTGCCTGGGAGATAAATTAAAGCTAGATATAGATATGAGGCAATCACAAGTAGAATTGAAAGACACTCGGGGTAAATGTTTAGAAATACTGGCATGCCCCAACACTAGAGTAAAAGTGCATAAGCTGCCAAAATGACAAGTTAGGTGTACCCTAGTTTCCCCTAACTGGGACCCTAAAGTGTGGAACCCTGTTGATTCCTCATCAGAAGATGATAATCCCCTGCCTAACTGGGAAATTAATACAAAGGAAAGTAACTATGCTCCACGTCTGGTCCAACAAGGGGTTAAAAGAGAGGAAGTTCAACACCTGGATCCCCCAAGGAGGGAAAATGGTAGGACAGTAGCAGCAGCTTCTAATCAAAAGGTGCCCATTTCAACCTGGGAATTTTCCCCAGGCCAATTAAGAGATATTTGTAATGAATATCAACAAAAATCCAGAGAACCATTAGCAAACCGGTTACTAAAGCTATGGGATAGTGGAGCAGATAGCACATTGCTTACAGGATATAAAATAATAAGTAAATTTGCCACAGCCTCCTCTCACCCTTCCCTGTGGCAGCCTCTACTCACTGAGAACTAACATGGAGACTCATTCACATTTTAATTGGCTGGTAAAGCAATGCAAAATAATTTGGCCACTTGAAGGGGACTTTCCCCATAAAATGTGCAGTAAATTACCTAGGGAACAATGGTTTGTTAAGCTAGGCACTAAAACCTTGGAAGAAATAGCTGCTCAAACACATAAATTGTGCAGAGAGCCTTTTGCCCTGCTGGTAAAGAAATCTGATGGCTTTTCGAGAATGGCTATTGATTATAGAGAGATAAATAAGGTAACCCCTCCTTTGCAGCTGTGCCAAACATCACCACATTGCTCCAAGATATTAGCACAAAATTAGGCCTGTTTTATTTTGTGTTACATCTTGCTAAAAATGCCTTCTTAACATTCCTCTTGATTCTTTCAATAAACCCTGCCACAGTGGGTTTGTAGGGAAGTGGAATGCTATCTTGTTGCAAAATATGAGTACTCAATTAAGCGAATATAACTTTGTGTTAAACCTTGCTAATATGCTATTTAATATATTTTTAGATTCTTCCAGTCAACCTGTTAGGCTTCATATGAGGAAAACAACAATGGACATTTGCTGTGCTTCCACAAGGATACCTATAAAGTGGAAACTTCCAGAAGAGCCTGACTACTCTATCAAGTTCTTGGGTATTGTCTGGTTGGGTAAAACTAAGGCTATTCTTTCAGCTATTGTTGTTAAAGTACAAAGTTATCCCTCATTGCTCACTTCTGAACAGTTAGCTTTTCTTGGTTTACCAAGTTATTTAGTACAAATTTTAAAACCTTTGCACACCCTAATTAGAAAAGGAAAAGTATGGAAATGGGATTTTCCATGGCAGGTGGTGTTTAAAAAGGCTGATTGAACTATCCTGCAAGCACAGGCTTTAAGGTGGGTGGACCCTGATATGCCCTGTGAATTGGGTATGGCCAGTGCTGATATTGGCTTTGGATGAGGTTTATGGCAAAGGCAATAAGCTAAATGTGTACCTATTAGATTCTGGTCCTAACTATGGAAGGGCAGAGAACTCAGATACTGCCATTTAAAAGAGCAATTGTGCATAGCTTATAATGCTTTGCTGCACGTTAAAGGTCTAACTCAAAGGTGTCTGGTGACTTTACAGAAGATCATTCCCATACAGCTACATGGATATTGGATGATATAAAGAAGCCCCATTTGTGGAGTGCTCAGGTGAGCACACTGACAAAATGGAAAGTCTACTTCCTGTGATGTGGCATGTTTAACAATGGCTCTTTAAGTACAGAGATGCATGAAATTTTAGGACTGGTCTCCTATGTGGAAGAGCAGCATGCCCTGCTTCCTGTTGATCCTTCTGAGGTGGCTACTCCCATGCCCACCACTGACAGACAAGGAAATATACTTGACAGCATGGGTTGGACCATGAGCAACCTGATACCTGCATGGCCATGACTGTCCAGCCCACTACTGACATCATCTGATGGGAAGTCATCTGAACTGCCTGCCACAAATGTAAGGTAACTTTTTTGTTGCTGTTTGTTTTTTCATTTTTTTTTTTTTTTTCATGTTTCTGACCACAACACCAATTCATTACCAGGTAACATCAAAGTGGATGCCCTAGTGAAATTCCATAGCCTAACACCAATGATGACTGCACCAGAAAACTGGGCCCTGTGACACCAGATTCATGTTACCTGGTGGCAAGTAGACTATCTTGGCTCCTTCTCCTCTGCCCAAAGGGATAAGATATGCCTCCACTGCCATGTATATGGCTGCAGGATTGTTGCTGGTCTTCCCAGTGGGCAAGGCCAACCAATGAGCTACCAAACATAGCTTAGAAAAATTAAGTGCCCTCTTTGGGGTCCCCACACATGTGGACAGAGAAAGGGGGTCCCTTTTTACAGGGCAATTAACCCATTTGAATTTTCCCTTGCCCTATAATCCCACAACAGCTGGTTTAATAGAAAGAATGAATGGACTTTTAAAGGAACACTTAAAGGATGATAGAAAATTGATGACTGTATCAGCATTAACTTGGATCAAAAGAGGCCATCTACCATCATCACTATGGATCTGGTAACTGCTGGGCCATTTCAGGCCTTATGAATTCAGATAAAAGGGCTGGCTGCCTTCAAGCCACAATGGCGCCATGATAACTTTCACTTGCCTGTGCCAAAATCACTAGAAATTGGGGAAAATAATTCATGGCTCTGTTTCTGGCCCATGCAGCCATGCTGGTTGAGAATCCTAAGCCCATGGGTATTAGAATTACATAGGAAACTAACTGTAGATCTGACCCTGAAGGTCTCCCGACAAGGGAGAAAATATGTTTAAAAGCCCATCATCTGGGACTTTTCTATCTACTAATGAAGACTCAGCTTATATATTGTTAAACCATTGAGCTGTCTAATTTAATAATTACATGTATTCTTAACTCTTGTTTAAAAAATGTGTATTAGTATGTTAATAATGCAGTAACTAAAATATTTTGAGTATTTAGCATTATTCTAACAAGTTTAATTTTAATGGTAATAATAAGTTTTGAAATGTTCGCTTAAGCACAATTTTCAGAATTCTTTTGGTGACTTGAATATAGAGGGTATCAGGGATTTTTCTTTTGAAGGAAAAAGGAAGTAGTTTTTTCATAAATGACTGGTTGTTTCAGAATGAAGAAAAAGAAAGGATATGGAACAAAACATGAATGAATATAGAAAGTTGCAGAAAGTTGGTGGAAAGGGAAATTTATTTCCATGGTCAAGGTTAAAAAATGTTAAAACTAGTGATAGCACCACTTAATGATGAAACCTGACAATGGTCAAGGACAAATTTCAAAGAATATTATGGGTTAAAGTTCCACCATTTCTGTTATTTCCTTCTAGCTATTCTAATACCCTAGCCTTTAAAATATATATGTATAAAGTTTCAGTATTAATAATCCTTTGTTAAATCCTATCTTGTTTGTTTCCATACCATTCCTCTCATTTAAGCAGTTTCTCAATCATCAGAACTGTCTAGTCCGTGATGACCCTAACTTGTTCATATTCAAAAATGGTGTTGATATTATGGGGAAGGTTTCTGCATATGGTTGTTGTTCTTAAAAGGCTGATGTTCTTGGTTTTATGACTTATCTGGCATAGGAACTCTCTGGTGGGCTGAAGTTTCTGAGAGGTAAATTTAGTGAGTTAAAATTTTATACAATTTTAGATATGAACCTAAGAATTTGAGAATACTGTTGGTTAGGGATTGGCATTCTTTGACCATTTGGAATATCTAGCTGGAGCTTATATAAGAAAAATGTCCAGGGTAGCCTCTTGACACTATTTGATATCTCTTAGCCACTTAAACTTATTTTGTTATATTTATTTTCCCTCTTTTGGACAATAACACATTTTCCAACCCTCAAGGTCAGGGCCAGGATCATTCTTAGGAGCCACTCCACTGGGAGTCATGTCCCACATAGGGAGGAGGTTGATGAATTAATTTGTCTAATTGGGCCTAGAAAGAGAAAGGTCACATCTGAGCAAAAAAAAGAGGTTCTCTGGAATTGCCTTTTAGGCATAATTATAGGAAGGCTTAGCCACATTTGCACCCATAAGTTTCACAAGACCAAAGATGGGGGGGGCTTGACTTACTAAGCAAGTGTTCCTAATTTCAGATAGCATATATTCTGTCCAAGTTAATCAACAACTCATATTATATTCACTTAGTTGTACAATCATCATCACTCTCAATTTTAAAAAAATTTCATAATACAAAACATCCCAGTGTGCTTATCAGTCAATAGTTATTCATCCCTAGCATTAGTGTAGATCTGGTAAGATATTCCTAACTGATAGGGTCTATAATATGTACTGGGTAGGTTTTCCATATACAACTCTGTTGTTAACTCTTTGTGCCAGTGTAATTCTAAGCACACTGGGATGTTTTGAAACTCTGTGTCATTTGTTCTAAGATGACTTTTTAAAACAACATATTAATGGCTCATAATTTTTTTTAATTCAGTTTTACTGAAATACATTCACACACCATACAATCATCCATGGTATACAATCCACTGTCCACAGTATGATCACATAGTGATGTGTCCATCACCACAATCTATCTCTGAACATTTCCCTTACATCAGAAAGAACCAGAAAAAGAATAAAAAATAAAAGTGGAAAAAGAACACCGAAACCATCCCTCCATCCCACCCCATTTGTCCTTTAGTTTTTATCCCTATTTTTCTACTCATCCATACACTAGATAAAGGGGGTGTGATCCACAAGGTCTTCACAATCACACTGTCACCCCCTGTAATCTACATTATCATATAATCATCTTCAGGAGTCGAGACTGCTGGGTTGGAGTTTGGTAGTTTCAGGTATTTACCTCTAGCTATTCCAATACATTAAAACCTAAGAGGTGTTATCTGTATAGTGCATAAGAATGTCCACTAGAGTGATCTCTTGACTCCATTTGAAATCTCTCAGCCACTGAAACTATTTCTTCTCATTTTGCATCCCCTTTTACTCAAGAAGATACTCTCAGTCCCATGATGCTGGATCCAGATTCATCCCTGGGAGTCATATTCTGCATTGACAGGGAGATTTAGACCCCTGGGGGTCAGGTGCCACATAGGGGTGAGGGCAGTGAGTTCCCCTGTTGAGGTGGCTCAGTTAGAGGGAGAGAGGGCCACATCTGAGCAACAACGAGGTACACAGGGGGAGACTCTTAGGCACAATTATATGAAAGTTTAGCCTCTTCTTTGCAGTAATGAGCTTCATAAGGGCAAGTCCCATGACCGAGGCTCACCACATCAACTGCCAGTCCCAATGTTTTGACAACATCAACACCAGTCCAGGTGAGGAAGTCCAACACTTCCACACCTTCCTCCAGATCCTCGGGGCTGGGGGGGGGAGGCTGTAAATATATTTTTTATTAACTGCCCAAATTACTCTGGGATGTGTCACTATTTCACTCCAGCCTATACTAACCTACTGTATCTCACTTCCTATACAAAGTTCCATGCAATTGTGGTGTTTGAACAAACCAACTGTAGAGCTGTACTGTTTAGAAAATTTAGATGCTGTACAAAATAGACATCTCTTCCCTTGGTCTCATATGGATTTTGAAGTTTTAAAACACAGGCATATTATTGGCTCATAAATTTTTAATTCATTCTGCCAATCTCCATATTTCAAGAGTTTAATCCATACATATTCATTGTGGTTAATGTGAAGGCATTTATTTAATCAACCATTTTATCCTTTGTGTTTTATTTGTCAGCCCTGTTTTTTAAACCACTCTCTCTTTTTATTCCAAGTTTCCCTTACTAATACCCTTCAGTTTGATTTTCTTCAATGGAACTGTCTCTCCTTTCTTTTATCCTCAGCTGGTAGAACTCCCTTTAATATTTCTTGTCAGGCAGTTCTCTTGTTAACAAATTCTCTCAGCATTTGTTTTCTGTAAAAAATTTAAATTACTCCTCAGTTTTGAAGGAGAGCTTTGCTTGATTAAAAAAAAATCTTTGCACTTTTTCTATTTCAGCATAAAAAAGTTTATAAAACTGCCTGTTAACCTCCATGGTGCTTGCTGAGTAGGCAAGGCTTAGACTTATGTGGTTTCCCTTCTATGTGGTAAGTGTTTTCTTTCTTGCTGCCATCAAGAGATTCTGCTTCTCTTAAGCATTTGACAATCTGAATAGTATATGTTTCAGAGTGTACTTGTTTGGATTTATTCTTTTTGGCTTACATTGAGGATCTTTCTTTCCCTATTTATGTCATGTAGAATTGTTGAGAAGTTTTCTCCAACTATGTCTTCATATAATATTCCTAGCCCTTTACTATTTTCTTCACCTTCTGTGACACCAATGATTCTTATAATAGTGCATTTCATGTTCACCATCATTTAACTGAGACCAACTTAAAACTTTTCAGTTTTTCTCACCATTTGTTCTTTTCTGTGTACACATTTAATTTCTCTGACCTCTAGCTCACTTATTCATTCTTGTGCCTCCTCTGTTGTGTGTTCCTTGTACATTTTTAATTTGATCAACAGTAACTTTTATTACCATATGTTCTACTGTTTTCTTATTTACACTATCAAATTCTTCTTTATGATCTTCTAGAGTCTTCTTGATATCCTTTATATTCTTAGCCAACTCAGTTAATGGCTCCTCAAAGATCATATTAGTATAGTCTCATGTCTATTATATTGTGATATCCATCTGCACTAGTTTGCTAATGCTGCTGGAATGCAAAACACCAAAGATGGATTGGCTTTTATAAAAAGGGGGTTCATTTGGTCACACAGTTACAATCTTAAGGCCATAAAGTGTCCAAGGTAATGCATCAACAATTGTGTGGGAAGAGCAGAGTTGGAGACTAAATAAATGCAAATGAAAATCCCCTAGGGGGTGTACCTTCCCTAAGAGGAGTAACGTGTTGTCCACTTCTACTACCCACCTTCCAATCAGAACCAGACCCCAGTGTGTGGGAGAAAACAATCAAGCCAGAAACAACTTAAGCTGAGAATTAAAGGGGCCATACCTCCTTACACCACTTGGCAGCAACAGGCTGACAGCAGCCAACTGCTGCGCAGGTTAGGAAAAGCACAGCAATTTGAATCCTCACAGCATGTGTTAATCTTCCAGGACACACCTTCAGGGAAACCTGCTGCTGAATATTTCCTCCTTCTGGGACCAGAGCCAGTTCTGATCTGGGAAAAACTGATTGGGGTAACCAAGGAAATCAGATGCCTAGACAACAGAAAATACAACCTATGCTAAGAAAAAAGAAGGTATGGCCCATTCAAAGAAACAAACTTCCACTTCCACTGAGATACAGGAATTGAAACAACTAATGCTAAATCAATTAAAAGAGTTTAAGGAAGATATGGCAAAAGAGATGAAACATATAATGAAAACACTGGGCATACATAAGGTGGAAGTCAAAAGTTCAAAACATCAACTGGCAGAATCTATGGAAATGAAAGGCACAAAAAGAGATGAAAGACACAATGAATAAATACAATGGCAGATCACAAGTGGCAGAAGAAAACTCCCAGAACTGGAGAACAGGACACTTGAAATCCTACACATGGAAGAAAAGATGGGGAAAAAATGGAAAAATATATGAGCAACATCTCAGAGGATTGAATGACAACATGAAATGCTTGAGTGTATGCATTGTGGGTGTCCCACAGGGAGAAGAGAAGGGAAAAGGGGCAGTAGAAATAATAGAGGAAATAATACAAATTTCCCATCTCTATGGAAAGCATACAATTACAGTTCCAAGAAGTCCAGCATACCTACTCCAAACAGAATAAATCTGAATAGGCCTATGCCAATACACTTAATAATTAGATTTTCAAATGTTAAATACAAAGAGAATCCTAAAAGCAGAAAGAGAAATGTAATCCATTACATACAAAGGAACTTTGATAAGTCTATGTGTGTATTTCTCAGCAGAAACCATGGAGGCAAGAAGTAAGGGGTGTGATATATTTAAGATACTGAAAGAGAAAAGCCATCAACCAAGAATCCTATATCCAGCAAAACTGTCCTTCAAATATAAGAGAGAGTTTAAAATATTTTATGACAAACAGTCGATGACAGAGTATGTGAATAAGATACCTGCTCTACAAGAAATACTAAAGGGAACACTACAGACAGACAGGAAAAGACAGGGGTGAGAGTTTTGGAGCACAATTTTGGGTGATGGTAGTTCAGCAATGTAAGCACACAGAACAAAGACAACTGAGAGTATGGTTGAAACAGAAAGTTAAGAGCATTTTGGACACCAGAAGGAAAGAAGAAAGATAAAGGCTGGGAATGTATAACTCAGTGAAACCTAGAGTGCTCAAAAATTGTGATAAAACGTACAAATATATTTTTTCCATGAGGGAGAACAGATGAAAGTCAAGTGTGTAGTGTGTTAAAAATAGGGAGGTATTGGGGTTAAAATGCAATCAGTGCAAACTAGAGACTATTGATAACAGAAACATTTTATTATTCTTCCTTTAATGTAACAAAGGCAATATAGCAAATCTAAATGCATATAAAAGGGGGACATAGGGCAGGGTATAGGACTCCTGACATTGGTAATCTTTTATGACTGTTTATTCTACTTGAGTTTAATGTTATCTTTCCTTTTGTTGGTTCCCAGCTGTCATGTTTTATTTCCCCTTTCTTTTTTTTTTCTTTTTCTTTTGTCTCTCTACCCTCTTTGACTCTCCCTCCTTCTTCATGGAAGAAATGGAGATGTCCTTATATAGCTAGTGGTGATGGTGCTGAACACATAAATACGTGACTATACAGGGAACCATCAATTGTTTACCCAGGATGGAATGTATGGTGTGTCAACAAAACCATCTTAAAAAATGGGTTGAACAAGAAACTTTGAGGGCACTATATTTGGTGAAATAATTCAGACACATAAGAACAAATATTGCAGGATCTCACTGATATGAACTAATTATATTATGTAAACCCATATACACAATATATCATTACTAGGATAAAGAGTGAGGTAAAGAATGGGGAGCAGTTTATTATGAGCAGAATGCTCATCTAGGTTGAATTTAAATGTTTCTAAATGGACAGAGATGACAGTAGCATTTTATTGTGAGAATAACTAAGAGTGCTTATTGGTGTGTGAATGTGGTGGAAAGGAGAAGCTCAGAGTCACATTTGTCACCAGAAGGAAAGTTGGGGGTTAAAAGATGGGAATGTATAAAACAGTGAGCAGTGTGTTGGATAACGTTCACGATTAACTGTAAAAATATCAGAAATCTCTTTCATGAACCAGAACAAATGTATGACACTATAACTAGAAGTTAGCAATAGAGAGGTATAATGGGAAAAAAATAAACCTATTTCAAACTATAGAGTACAGATAGTAGTATTTTAACATTCTTTCATCAACAGCAGCAAATGCACTATACCAATACTATGAGTCAACAATGGAAGAAGTTGGTTAGGGGTATGGGAGGATTTAAGTTTCTTTTTTTCATCTTTATTTCTTTTCTGGAGTAATTAAAATGTTCTAAAAATTGAAAAAAAAGTGTGGTGATGGATGCACAGCTGTATGATGTACCAGAGACAATTGATTGTACACTTTGGATCTTTGGATAATTGTATGGTATATGAATAATCTCAAAAAAAACACAAACAAACAAAAAAACCAAACAAACAAAGGCAAAACCAATGCATTTCTTTTACCAGATTTCAGGATATAAAAATGAGGTCTGTGTAGCATGGGTGATATTATAAAACTACTTAGGATTTGAGGTTACAAATATATTGATGTGGGTATTTTATTGCTAAGTTACTTAAATTTTATTACTAAATTTCATCATGGTATTGCTAGATTTCTTTCATGTTCTCTATTTCTTATGATTCAATTCTGGTAGTAATAATTTTTGACTAATTCATCCACTTCATTTAAGTTATATAATTAATTATAAAATTCTGGTTCATAGTATACCTTTATAATCATTTTTTAAGAATATCTGTAATGTCAGAAATCATGCCTTTGATCTCCTGCTTGTTTTCAGCATTTTGAAAAATATCTCATCTCTTTCACTAACTCTCTTTTAACTCCATCAATTTAAGTAAATATGTTTTAATTTTGATGATCTTGAACTTTTTCCCAGATCAATTTTGGATTCATTGATTTTTTTGTAGTCTGTTTCTATTCTCTACTTTACTACTTCACACATTGTTTTTTCCTTCCTTCTGTTAATTATAGATTTGGTTTGATCTTATTTTTCTAGTTTCTTAAGAAGGAGTGATGCATTAATTTGTTTGAGATCTTTATTTTTATTATAAGCATTTACTGCCATAAGTTTCTCTCTAAGCTCTACTTCATCTGCATCACAATTTTCATGTTATATTTTCATTCTCAGTCATCTCAGTGTATATTCTTATTTTCCTTTTATTTCTTTGAAGCATGGTTAATTTAGGAGTCCATTTTTAGTTTCTACGTATTTGTGAATTTTCCAATTTTTTTGGTTATTTATTTTTTATTTCATTCCAATATTTTTAGAGGGCAAACTGTATATTATTTTTGTCATCTCAAATCTATTGAGAAGAATTTTATGTCTTTTTATATCATATGTTATATCCTATCAAATATTCTCGTGTGTGTGTGCTATTCTTTGTGTGTTATGGACTAAAACACATTGAAGTCATAACCTCTGGAGCACTGGATGTAAACCTCTGTGTAATTATTAGTTAAGGAGTGGCAAAAATGAATAAGCATGGGCCATAATCTAACATGAATGTAATCCTTGTTAATAGAGGATGTTTGGGCCCAGTCAGGAGTCAGAGAAAGAAAGAGACAGATTGTGTTATGCATTACTTGGAAGCCATGCCAAGACTTTGCCAATATCTTGATTTTGGAGTTCCATTCTCAGAAATTATAAGACAATAACTTTCAGTTTGGAGACAATCTTCCCAAGGTATTTTTATAGCAGCCATGGCAAACTAAGAAAATTTTTGGTTGTGAGCACTGAGTGCCCCTGTAACAAATAGCTAATAATAGGGAACTGACTTTGGAATGTGTTAGGTGTAGAGGTTGGACGAATTTGGGTGTGCTTAGTATTAAAAGCCTACATTGCATTTAAGAAACTATTGGCAGAAATATGTTTGTTAAAGGTGATACTAGAGAGGCCTTAGAATTAAATTGTTAACATTTTATTGGAAATTGGACGACAGGGTATTCTTGTAATGTGGCAACTTGCAAAATTGTGATCTGATGTTGGATGGGTGCAGAATTTCTGGGTGATGAACTTGGATATTAAACTTGGGAAAATTCCAACAAAAAATGTGAAAGGTGCAGCCTGAGTTCTCCTTGCTGATTGCAATAAAATATGAGGGGAAAAATACAAATTGAGGACAGAGTTAGTAAGTAAAAGGGAACCATTTCTTGCTGATATGGTCAATTCCCTGACTATCTAGATCAGTTTCCCTGGAAATGAGGATGAGGGTGATGCTTAAAGCAACATTTGTTAGAGACTGTATGTTTGTAACATTGATCCAAAGAATGTACCCTGGGAAATAATGAATATAGACTCAATTTTCCAGTAAAAGTCTGTGGAAAACCCTTTGGCCCGATGTTTTAAACCCCATTAAATTGCATGGAGTACCAAGATAATATTTGATTATGTTTTGTCAGCAGAGACATTGTCAGCCAGGACTGAGTATGAGAATGCAAAAGAGATAGGACTGAGTGAAGAAAGTCTTGAAGGACAGAACACTGATGCAAAGTTCTGGGATGAAGGGACTTCATGTGGCTAAGAGAAAAGGGCTTCTGTTCTCTCTTCTGAAAGGGCATGCCCATCCTGTTGTCCAGAGATTGAGATCTTCACCCTGGAGATAGTGGATGGTGTGCCACCACCCTGGTGTTTGAAGAGGGTGGGAACACTTCCCCAGGATTCCAGGAGGGCTTGGTTAGACCCCAGTGCTCAATGAGAAAGTGGCCACCATGCAGGTGTTTAGAGAGTATAGAGCTGCTGCTCCAGGCAGCTGCGAGGACAAAGCATCCAGTCACAGAATACTCTCAATCCTTGAGAACTACCGGGATGTGTCTCAGTGAGTTTTGGACTTTCTTGGTTAACAGTGAACAGTTTTTCCTACTGCAATGAGGATGTCTACCCTATGCTTATCCCACCACCATACTTTGGAAATGGGTGACTTCTTTTCTATGTTTCAGAGTTCCAAAGACAGAGAGGAATATTGCCTGTAATGAACAATACCCATAAGTGATAAATATGGGATTTTTATGTAGATTTGTTATGGTAATGGTATAAGGATGTTGAGATGTTGGGATGAAGTGAAAGGGATTTGCAAGTGGGCAGGATCTGGCTTTTGAAGCTCTGTAGGGAAGAATATTATGCATTGGTTCCTTTCCTTAAGATATGTGTATGTCCCAATCCCCAGTCCTGTGAATGTGAAGTCATTACTAAATAGGATCTTTGAAGGTATTATTAGTAAATATGCTGCCAAATTGCTTTAGGACACACCAAAATTAGGTTCCCAATCCCATGTCAATAGGGTATGTATAAGGAGAGAAATTTGGAAAGAGTTACAGATGACAGAGGAAGTATAGAGGAAAAGATTGCCATGTGGCAGGGGGAGAGACAGTGGGCAAGCCACTGTCAGAAGCCTGCAGCCTGCAGAAGAAGCCCAACCCTGCTAACTCTTAGATTTCACTTTTCTAGCAAGAAATCTATAAGGCAAAATTTGCTATTTTTTAAGACAACTAGTCTTTGGTATTTTTTGAAAGTAGCCCTGACAAGCTAAGGCAAGAATGCATTAATGGTTTCTCAGGAAAGCATAGTT
Organism: Choloepus didactylus; assembly: GCF_015220235.1. Taxonomy (NCBI): domain Eukaryota; kingdom Metazoa; phylum Chordata; class Mammalia; order Pilosa; family Megalonychidae; genus Choloepus; species Choloepus didactylus. Next base: position 3,049,859 of record NC_051325.1, on the reverse strand, counting down.
AACTTCCTAAAATGGGGATGGATGAGCTGCTTCCACTGGCAAAGGAGACTGAGTGTAATTTAGGGGTACAATTTTCAGTTTCTTCATGATCAACCAACATTCCCATATTCCTATTTTCAGGATCCCATCTTTCCCAAACCATACATTTAATTTAACAGCAGATAAACTATGAGGCTGGAGATTCACTGTGCACTGGATTTCAACTATTCAGAAGACTCCAGGTTTAGAATTAAAAACATCAAAAGTCCATTGCTACAGGTGAAAATGGTATCTTTCAAGGCCCACAAAGAAATGTGCTGGGCATTTTTATGGTGAATGAGTTCTGAATTTGAAGCTCTGAGTGTATTATTTTCTTCTTTAACTTTCTATGCATTTAGAAGTAACCATCCAATTTCCTTATAGTTGATATTTTGACACACATGTTCTACGGTATCAAGTAAATAGACCTCAGAACTTGCCTCTTACAAATAATAGATTAGGATTGTCCAAAGATGATATTCAGCATATCTCTAATGCAACAGCACACCATGGCCTACAGTTCTTCATTTAACGCTGGTTAAAATCATTAGTGCATTTAAGTTAAATCAAATCTATAACCTACTTATAAGAATTCCTGTAGTCATCCAGAAACCACATTTAATACTCTGTTTTCCAGTACTACATATTTAATAAAACTGTACTAAACAGGGTTCTCCATAGACAAAAACAAGTTATTTTCATTTGTGTGTGTTTATATATATACATATATGTGTATATATATGAATATATATACATACATATATATATATATATATGAATAGATATGTAAGTGCATGTGTGTGTGTATATATATATGTTTCATTTTAAGGAATTGTCCCACATAATAGCAATTTTTAGTGTTGAAATTCCATTGGGATGGTCAGAAGGCTGGAAATTCTGACAGCAGGTTATGTTGAGAACTTGAGTGTGAAATCCTCTAAAGTCCATGGAGAAGACCAGCTGGATGGAATCTTAGAGTGTAGTAGAAAGAATAGTCTTGAGGTATAATTTATTCTACATCTGTAAACCACAGATGGCCACTGTGTTATTGAAGGCAATCACCACTATTTATAGTCAATTAATTGGAGATGATTATCATTTATAAAAAATCACTTCACAGTAACATATAGGACATCAACTCACCAGACAAGTGGACACCATAACATAGGTAAGTGGACACATACCGTTTACTAGCACAGAACCCCTCATGAGCTTCTCTCCACACTTGATTCCTGAGACACCTCCCCACTCCTTTTCTCCCTGCCAAATGAAACAAATTCCCTCCAATTTATGATATAGAAAACCTCACTTCTACTTTGACTGCTTCCAACTTTCTTATGCCTACAACTACCAAGGGGATTATACCTGAAGCTTTCTTTTGTTTCCCTGCTTGGATATGAGTCTGTGGCACACAGAAGAGCTGGTGGATGATCCTCTTTCCATAGTAAGCTCTGATTACATACCCTCTGCTAGTTCTCATTTGCATGGTTATTGCCTTTTTTCACATGGGATTCAATTTCAACTTGTGTTCCAGATGTGGGCCATTTGTAGAAAAAATTTGGACTTCTGTTATATATTTATCCATCTGCTTTTATGTAATGCTACAGGGTAGAGATGACTAGTACCTTTTCTCATTTCCCACATCCACATTTCCCATCCCTCAACAGCAACAAGATTCTTAGACTCCAGGATTTCCCATCAGGCATTTATCCTTCAGTATCTTTGAAAGTGTGTGTGGAAGATTTCCTGGTTACCAAAAAACAAAGATTAAATAGGCATTAATTCAGATAAGGGTAAATTGCTGCCCCTGTAAGGTGGATATGGTCTGAATTTATCTTCTTTACCAGGAAGACTTTGGTGGGTAACCTCATGCAATGGTGTCAGGTTGGCAGTTTTTAATATGTATCACTTTTGGTTCACACACTCAACAGGGTGATGTAGTTGTGGTTGGGCAGGGGTCAACCCTGGTCAGACTTGAATGTACAAGATGGGTGAAGCCTGGAAATGAAGACAGTGGGCACCAGAAGAGCTAGTGAAATCCTTAGTGGACCCATGTTTTTGGTGGATCATTAAAGTCTGACTTCCCCAGAGACTCAGAACCATCATCAAAACAGATTTCCCTAGCTTAGAGTGGTTTGCTCAAAAATATCAATGCATTTACTTGAACTTTACAATGTTACATTTCTTACATTGTTATCAATCTAGTTAGCTAGATTATGTCCCAGAAATTATAATATTCACATTTCAAGTTGATGTTGAGGAAACTTTCAAAGGAATGTATATGATTTCCACACAGAGAAGGAGAAAACAATAGAGTGATTACACAAGAAATCAAAAGTGGTCAGCAACAATTCAAGCTAAAGGAGTTTGTGCAAAATGAAACAGGATCTATTTCTATTAACATCTGGGATGTTAATTACACTGATTCTTCCTGACATCGGGTTTTAATTGTGTTGGCCATAGCAGTTTGTAGAGTTGTTCAGGTGGACCACAAATTAGAATGACTTAAAGAGAGACTCAAACATGAAAGTCCTTGAGACATGCACTGTATTCTCCCAGTTTTTCTAGGAAAAGATACAGGGCATATCTGGGAGAGTGAGGGAATGCAATGTTTATCAACAGGTTTCTCCAGGGATGGATGCTAGAGAAATAACTTAGGAGATGCCCTTGTATCAGGTTGTGAACTTGATTGTGATCTCTAGTGGTTGCTCTGGGCTGAACTGGACTACTGACCCCGGGAACTTCCTTTACTTCTTTTCTATGGAACAATGGCTTTGGGCAGGGAAAACTTTCCAAACAAACTTCCAAATAAATACTTATTTTGAGCAGATGGGGAAGAGGAACAGGAGGACACAGGTGATGAGAAAATTGATATTGGTATTGTTATATAACATCAGAAACACAGAACTCTTCCATTTGTTAGTTCACTTTATATAGAGAGCAAAGTGAGCTGATGCACACACACATAGGATACATAGGTATATATAGACACATATGAATATAAAGTTGGGAATTAATTAATTGGATAGTTGTTCAGAGACCTGTGAGGGGTAATTGCTGAATATCACTTAAACAAAACACTAAAGAATTGTGTCTCCTATTAATGTCCACTGCAGAAGTGAAGAACAAGATGTGCCCAGGATGCTCAATGGATATAATGCAGCAGTTATTCTTGTCAGCCTCAGGGCTTGCACAGAGGGTCCTGAGAGACCAGCTGTGGCATCATGGATATGGTAATGCATGGGCTGCATATGGGTTTGCATGATTGGGTGCATCCTCTAGTTCAGGATATTTTAAAACGACCTAAGATATAGGTGGTAAAGGGTGAAAAAATTCCTTAATATTATTTTCTGCTGCAGATTTGTCAATATTTTCCTATATCTGAATCCATAACTCTTCATTATTATTACACATCAGGTCAATGCATATTACATAATTCTCTCTGGTCTCATTATAGAAAGTCAAGCTACTTTAGTGAGCACATTCACTGAATCAGTCAAAATATTGTGAATGCCTGATAATAACAGTTTCAATACTTATATCAACAACTTAAAAATATTGTATATTGTCATTTGCATATTAGGAAATTTACAACAGTTTATAAAACCTTAAAATGTCCTACAACAAGCAAGCCAAGGGTAAACATGTGGGCATCCCTTGATTCCCCTCATCTAGTGGGCCATTTGCCATCTATAACACTGACCCTTCAACCATCTATGTTGTCCATACTGAGCACAATTTGAATATTGTCTTGGCCAGGCCAAGGCTAAGACACAATATGAAAGTAGACTAAAGAAAAGGGGCAAAAGTGATCAGTGTGTTTCATTGTGACTGACAAGGTCAGTTTTCATTGTCCACACAAGTCCGGGCCAAGGTGCCTTGAAGAGCAGAGCCAAGGACTAGTGAAGACCTGGTAGAACTTGTCCCTTACTTGTGTTATTTGTTAATTATCCCTCAAAACTAGTCACTATAAGTGGCTGTAGATCTACCAGCCCCTAGTGAATAAGCTACAATGGTGTGTCATGGTTACTACTGTGGATCATCATGGAATAAAAACTGTCTGTATACCCAGGGCCAAATTTTCATGTTCTGTGCTATATCCAAGAAAGATATCTATCAGAAACCAAGCTACAGGACTTCCCAGAACATGGTCATGCATTACTGTCCAGGAGACATACAGTGAGAGGAAGGCAGTGTGAGCCCAGACACAATATTGCCATTCAGATTGGGAGGAGGAGCCTGGGCTGGAGGAGACACTAAGGACCCACCAAAGTACCCAGTGCCAGGACCATGTGCAGTAAGAGGATGCAAAGGGACTTCTTGTCGAAGTCAGGGATGGTCTCTCCTCTTTTACCTCTCATATGCCAACAGGGACAGTTCTTGCTTTGGGCTTTGTAGCTCTAATCTCTTACATACAACACGCAATAAAGACAGAAGTGGAATTCTCTGTTTCCAGCTGTGAATTATCTTTAGAAAATAATTTTTTTTCAACCACTACTTTTAAACACATTTTTGAAACACCAGACAGGGCAGTGCCAAAGCTGTTTACCAGATGTATGGGTAGGACAGAGTGCAGTCATTTGGAGGCATGCTCAGCTTCCCAGGATGTGCTGGAATGTGGGGTCCAAGTTCACATCTGAGTAGGTCTGCCCTCCTCATAAGGACCTCATGTAAGTAGTGCCTTCAGAAGCCTGAGCTGAGCCTGTCCAGAGGAGATTAGGCATGTGACAAGTGTTTTTTGCTGGCCTACCTATTGTACATAAAGAAATAATGGGGAGTGTGATAATATATTTATATTAAAATATTTAATTATTTTAGGAGGAAAGAATATGCTAATAAATGGCACATGCATGAAATATTCAAGACATGTCTAAATTAAATATAAATGGCATCAGTAATACACTCTGTATGAAAACAGTTTACATTTTGATACTACATTTATCTTTTATATCTATTAATATATATTTTGAAAACCTGAGGGTGTTTGGGTGTCCTTGTGTATGTGATGCAAGGGTGGCATTTACTCTATGGATTTTCCATATGATCATAAAATAACTGTATGGGCCTGGTCCTTGATTCCACATTAAACCCATTTTTTAACAGAAATGGAGGGAGCAAAGTGAGGCACCTGGATGAGGCACCCATGTCTGCCCCAGGACTTCCCACATCCTTGTCCTTCCCCCAGAAGACATGGGTCTCTACAGGATGGTGAGTGTGCAAAAATTGTTCTAGGTAATCACATAAAAGTGATGACAGTGAGAGAAATAATGGTAAATACAAGCTTTGTAAACACTTTCAGGCAAATTCAGGAGAGAAATGTCTACAAATTACATATGATTTTTCATTATCTATAAAGTATACATTATATAAATATATTTATATACACACTGATAGGGAATAACAATAAAAATGTCTGTGGATACATCCTAGGACTGCTTTAATGTCTATTCTCTGTTGCAAAGTAAGAAGAGGGAAACTCAAGCAAGGCCAGGAAACTCCTCACAACCCCTCTCAGTGCCTGCCCCTGTGCCAGGACCTGTCTGCCCCCTGGTGGTACGGAGTGACCACTGCAGCCCAGCCTTTCCTGTGTGCTCAGGGGAGGTTTCTGTCTGGGCTCACGCTGACTTCCTCTCACTGTGTCTCTTGCACAGTAATACATGGCCGTGTCCTCGGCTTTCAGGTTGCTCATCTTTAAATAAACTTCATTCTTGGAGTTGTCCTTGGTGATGCTGAGTCGGGACTGAAGATTTGGGTTAAAGTTTGTGCTTCCACCAGCCCATATTATACCAACCCACTCCAGCCCCTTTCCTGGAGCCTGGCGGATCCAGTTCACACCATAGCTGGTTAAAGAGAATCCAGAGATAGAGCAGGTGAGGGACAGGGTCTGTGAGGGCTTCACTAGGCCAGTTCCCGACTCCTTCAGCTGCACCTGGGACAAGACACCTGAGGACAAGTATAACCCGTGAGTCATGTGCTGAGATGCATCATCCCCATTACCTTCATGTATGAATCCTGAGGCACTCACATCTGGGAGCTGCCACCAGAAAGAGGAAAAACCATGAGGCTTTCATGTTCCTATGGATGAGGTTCATGCCTCCTAGGAAATATTATCCAGACTGAGGTGGAGCCTGATTTAAGTAATTGTGTGCTGTGGTTTCATCTGCTGACCCACTTGGTGATTTGCATTTAGGAGGTGACTCTATGTAAATTAAAAGGGATGAGGGGAGGGCCTTATATTATGGGCACCCTGGGAGAAGGATGCTGGCTGAACCTTGGAAGAATAGAGTCCTGTCCTTGGCTGTCCCACACCCAACCCTGTTTCTTCTACTTAAAGGCAGGAAATATGTTAAGTGAGCTGGTCAGGGAGCCAGATGTGATCAAGCATCAAAGATGGTTTTTGGGTTCATTGTCATTGTTCTGTTAGTCCTAGGGAGGATATATATACAGCTAAAAACACCATCAAATTTTGTTCTTGTCACTACACAGTAGTGATGTTAAGTGTAAGTACATACTAGGATGTTGGTGCTATTAGAACCACCACAGTTCTGTTCATTACCTATCCTTCTCAGGAGCCAGAAGGAACCTGACTGCCATTACCTCTGACCTCCATGAATCATGAGGAACATGTGAACAACTGCCCTGAACCTGGCATATCATACTTGTGTGAATCAGGCGTGTCACCTACCTCAGTTTCACTGTCATCACCCATACATTGATTGTTTGAGAACTACTTGCCTATGAATGTCCCTCAGGATATTGGAAAATGAAAGTGGAAAATGAAAGTCAAAAGGAATTCCACCAAAATGCTTGAACTCATTTGATTAATGATTCTAGTGCCAATTTTAAGTTTCTTTTCTATAGCATGATAAATCCTAAGTCTTTGCTTTCAAATTATAGCTACATGAATACATGTAAAGAAGCAGCTTTGAATTACTTAGAAACTTCATTTCTAAGGATTTTTCAAACTTGAAATATGGATTTAAAAATAGCATAACTTGTAATGATACAAAATTAAATTTGTATATTTAACTTCTTGTGGATGATGTTGACTGTCAGTCCTTGCCAGGTTTAATTTCATGTAAAGAAGTCAATTGGCCTCAGTGCATTGTCCTCTTATATGGAAAAACAATGAGAGTTCATGAAGTAAACGCTCCTTGTGACAGAATCTGGGTTGCACAGTCAGGTAAATCCTTGGCAAGGGTGAAGGATAGTGTGATGAAAAGTTTAAACTCACTCTATTAAGTTATGTCTATATGTGGAAATAAACCAATGAAACTCTCCAAGTTTTCCCACTCTACATTAAAAATTTCCCAAATAGAAAGGCAAGACTGGGCCAAAGGAACTAGTAAATAATTAAGGAGTAATGTGTTAAGGGTAAATATGGCTAATTACAATTGTATGGAGGCCACATATTACTTTCATATATCACCCAAAAGAGTCAAAAAGAAACATGTTTTCTTTACATAAGGCAATAAAGAGTGTGTTGTTTTAATTAACAGTAAACAAAAAGATAGCAAAGTGATATAGGTGTCAATTTTTGAAGACATAAACAAGCCTAACTGATGAATATGTGATTTTTACTTCCTTTTGTTAATGTGATAATTACACAGATTGATTACCTTATGTCAAACCATCTGTACATTCCTGAGATAAATCTTTCCTGCTCATGTTGTATAGTTTTTTTATGTTCTTGGAATTGATTTACTATTATTATGTTGAGGATTTTTGTATGTACATTCATAAGGTTAATTGGTCTGTAGTTTTCTGTGCTTGTGATATCTTCATCAGGCTTTATGATTAGGGTGTTGTTGGCCTCTTAGAATGAGTTAGTAGTGTTTATCTCCTCTAAAGTTTTTGTTTTAGGTGCGAGTAGGTTAGGTGTTAATTCATATTTCCATGTTCCATAGAGTGCCCAGGGAAGTTATTTTGTCTTGGAAATTTTTATTGCAAGGTTTTGATTACTGGTTCAATTTCTTTGCATGCTATATGTCTGCTGAGAAGTTCTATTTCTTCTTCTTTCAGTTGGTGTATTTTGTGTACTTCTATTAATTTATCCATTTCCTCTGGATTCTGTAATATCTTGGCATACAGTTGTTTATAGTATTTTCATATAGTCCTTGCAATTTTTGCAAGATCACTGATTTTGTCTCTCCTTTCATTTCAGTTTTAACTTGTTTGCATATTCTCTCTTAGTTTCTCTTACAGCTTCTTCTTTGACCCATTGATTAAGAGTGCATCTTTAATTTACAAATATTTGTGATTTTTTCTGTTTTCTTTCATTTGCTTGTTTTTGTCTTCATTTCATTGTGTTCAGAGCAGATGCTTTGTGTGATTTAAGTTATATAAAATTTATTGACACTTGGTATGTGGCCCAACACATTGTCTAGAGACAATAATCCATGTGCAGTTAAAAGAATGTATATTCTGCTGTTGTTGATTGGATTATTCTTCATATGTCTGTTATTTCTAGTTCATTTATAGGGCTGTTCAAGGCTTTCTGCTTCCTCACTGATATTCTATCTGACTGATATATCCATTATTAAAAGAGGTTTATTGAAGTCTCCAACTATTATTGTAGATACATAGATTTTTTCATTACAATTGTCCTTTTGGATATATTTTGGGATCTGCTGTTATGTGCTGTTTTGGGCTCTGCTCTTATGTGCATATTTATTTATAATTCCCATATGTTATTGATGAATTCACTCATATATATATGGTCCTTCTTTGAAATTTGTACTAGATTTTTATTTTTTTTTATTTTAATGCATCTTTATTGAGAAATATTCACATACCATAAAAACTTTCTAAGTATACAATCACTGGCTCCCTGCATCATCACACAACCTTGCATATATCCCTATGATCAAATTTAATATTTTTCCTTACTCCAGAGAAGATATAAAAATAAAAAAGAACCACAATACTCCCATATCATTTCTCCCCTATTATTGCAATGAAGCAGTAAATATTACTTAACTGAAATATCACATTTTTATGTTTACGTGCACTTTTCTCAAATTCAGCTAACCCCAGGAATAGTGAATTCCTGAGAGAGACATTATGATAATTTATGAAATTATTTAAGAAACTGTGTAGAAATGACTCATAAGAGGAATATCAGCAAGGAGAACCCATACTTTGGAAGGTCAAAGTTCACCACATTTCTTCTGCACTTGTTCCTGGGGGTCCCTGTACTTGTTGCCTACAGTCCTGAAATGGCATATTTTCTTCCTGGGTCTAACTGTCTTTTCATGACTTCTCTCACACAGTGATACACAGCCATACCCTCGACAGTCATAGGACTCAGCTGTACAGAGAACTGGTTCTTGGATATGTCTCTGGAGATGGAGTGTCCACTCTTGAGAGATGGATCATGGTAAATATTTCCATTGTAATGTATTTCTGACAACCACTGAAGGCCCATGTCTTTGGGCTGATGGATCCAATACCAACAGGAAACACGGGTGATGGAGTAATCAGAGGTTGTGCACATGAGGGACAATGTCTGGGAGGACTTCAGCCCTCTTGGGCCAGGCTCCATTTGTTGAACCTGGGTCAATACACCTGGATAGAAAAAAAAGTACCAAAAATCATGATAAAATCCATACACCTCATCCATTCACCCAAGGGAACCTCTGGGACACTGACAAGGGGATGTGACCATGAGGCAGGAGAACATCCTCAGGATATCCATGGTTTTCTGGACAAGGCCAATTAATCTTGAACATTCCAGCACACAATGTGGAGGAACTGCCCTAGAGTTTGATATTTACCTTATAATAAAGTTGTGATTTGCATCATACTCTATTTTGGAATCTGTGAGAAGAAAAACTGATCCTCACCATAGAGGGACCACTCATTACTGAGAGCCCAGGGGACTGCATTTCTTGGTTAGAGAAAAATTTACTATCCAAAAATAATTCTGATATTGTGGTAGCAACTCCTCAGCCACATTGATAAGAAAACACCTGGTCTGGGCTTCTCACTACTCTCTCAAGAGCACATTATATGGTGAGTTCCCTCCTTACTTCATCCTAACATCCCAAACAGCACAACCTGGGAGAATATGTGGACAGCACATTGTACAGAGCATGGTGCCCACAGGCAACAGATCTGGTTCACATCCAGGCTTAGCCTTGGATAATGACATGACCTGAAGGTCACTGGACCCTTTGCAGGTGGTCCCTCACTACTAGAACAGGCATGTTCTACTACTTCCTTAGGCATCAGGGAAATGCATGTGAACAATTGCACTCCCAGGATGATTGTGCAATATTTGACCTGCTACTTCTTAGAGCCCAGAACTGAGAAACTTTTACTCACTTCCTTGATCTCTAAGGGAGAGTACACCAGCCTTCAGCTTTATTAGCACCTTTCACACATTTGTGATTGTCCTGGTTCTTGAAACATTCAAAAACTGTTGTACCTTTTTTAAAAACAGTTTTATTTACACACCATACATTTCATCCTAAATATACAATAAATGATTCCTGGTATATTCACATATTTATGCATTCACCACCACAATCTATATGAAAACATCCCCATTTCTTCTGAGATGAAAGATAAATATCACGTACACCTCCCTTATATAGCCCTATTATTGACATTTGGTGTGGATAACATGACTTTCTTACAATTAATGAATCAATATTACTATGTTCCTGTTAACAATAGAACTTAGATTGCATTAATTGAATTTATCTCTATACCACTACATTTTTAACACCATGTAACAGTGACATTCATTTGTTCTCATTCATGTAAAACTTTATTAGACTTGTACAATTAACCACCACCATCATCCATTTGGTTTTGCTAAGTTATACAGTCCCAGGTTTTATCCTCTTGCTTTCTTTGTGGTTATATACATTACCCTAATCTACCTCTTTCACCCATGATCACACTCAGCTTTGTTAATTACACTTACAGTATTATTTTGCCACTATAGACTATTGAGCTGCCCATTTCTGAACCTTTACAATCAACCTTATTAAATATTCTGTTCTCCTGGAGCTCAGTTGCCCAATCTCTGCCCTCTTTCTGCATCCTGATAACCTATGCCCTCGATTTTAACTCTCAGAGTTTGCTCATTATACTTAGCTCATACTAGTAAAACCATACAGCATTCATCCTTTTGTTTCTGGCTTAATTTACTCAACATAATGTCCTCTCAGAGCTGCACAATATTAAATTGCAAGTGTATATTGATAATTTGCCCTTCCACACTTCATCTGATGGACACTTGGGCCACCTCTATCCAATGTCAATCATGATTAATGCTGCCATTAACATCATTATGCAAATGTCTATTCATGTCTTTGCTTTCAATTCTTCTGAGTACATGGAGTTCTTTTCCCTGGTCCAGTGAACTAATTTTTATAATTCCAAAAAAAATCTGCTGGGTCCTGCACAATTGTTTGCACTTTGGTTTGAAAAGTGACAGAGTGTTCCAAGTACAATTACTGGGAAATAAGTTAGTGACATTAGCCCTGCCTCTGACCTACATGATGGAATTGAGAGGATGCTCTTTCTCTGAGAAGAGGGTTGAGAAAAGGTCAGCCACCAATGGAGGTTAGAGTTGTGGTCAGTGTGATTTCTGGGGGAGCCACTTACACATTTCCATCCTGGGTTCCCAGAGGGATGCCTCTTTGTGCTGATGTCTACTATACTCACATTTTGCTGTCCATTGTCCTTCGGCTGTAGGATTAATGGCTAATGGTTTCCTCTAAGATAGTAATGTAGGTTGATATACACAAGAATGAGTTTGCTACCATGTCTGAATTTTAAATAATGTTACATTGTCACAGGATGGACCACCCAGCATCTTTGTTAGGTCCTGTTGGTTGCTAGTGAATTACAGGATCTTTCCATGCTCAAGTGGAAGAGTTATACAAATAATGGCAGGGGAAAGAGACACAAAGACACAATTGATCTAATGAGAATTGCAAAACAATTTAAGCCACTAGAAAATTTAAACTTAAAGATTTTGATACACATTCTATTATTCAATTCTTCTCATTCTATTTTTAATATTATTTGGAGTATGATATATATATGTGTGTGTGTATATTCCCATAAATACTCCCATATATATATATGTATATATACACACACATACTTATATGTGGTCTAGTCTATTCGTGTTTAATCACAAAAATATTGTGCATGTTTCCCCTGCAAACAGTTATATATTATCTTTAGGATGAACACATTCATTATTTCTACATCAGTAATTGTCATATGGTCTGATGAAACAAGTTTTAAATTATAAAACAATATAGTGTGACAATGAGGAAACAAAATAAATGTATATTAACAGTGTTCTGGAGAGGAAGATTTGCATTTGTTCAGAGCACCATGTTTGTCCTACATTTTCTTTTTCAGAAGTGGCATAGTTGTTGTAAGTGCTTTTGGAGTGTCCTGAGCAGTTGCCTCTCTGGAGAGGAAAAAATGGCCTCCAATAGCAAGGGAAATCCTTCACAATCACCATGTTCCCTTATATAGGGAGGAACAGTTCTATGTGAATAACCTTGCCCAGGAGTAGGTATTCCCTACATCACTTCAAGAATATTCCCTAATGGTTTCTGCTGAACAAGAATATGTAATTGTGTTCTCAGCAGGATGCACATTGGCCTCAGAATGAACTTTCTTTTCAATGTCTAAACAAAGTAGAAATGTTGGTTCTGGAAAATAAAACCATGTCTTTTATGAACATCACACTCAATCCATCCAGAGAACCCAATGCCAGGACAACATCTTGCTAAAATACTATGAAGTTGAAGAATTGAGGTATGCTTCTGGGAGGACTGAATCATGTGCAGCCTGACTTCACTGCCTGATGCTGAGATAGGCTGACTGGAATAATGATAAGTGACACATGCTGAATACTGTCCTCAGTGCACCATTTATGAGATCTCCGAAAACTCACACAGAAGACTGGTCAACCATTGTTGGAACAGACACAGTAATCTCATGTCTATTTAAAGTTCCAGATAACTCTTCAGAATTTCCTTCCATAAATGTGGGGATTTATTATCCTGCTCAGTGTTGGGTAAGGTGTACTCAGGATCAGGATTGATCCTCTTGAGGTTTATCCATGATAGGAACTGTTCTTAAGACTTATGTGTCTCAAAAAAGAAATGGAACATACCTATTTTATCAATACATTGATATTGATATGTTTCATTATGTTATAGATGCATACAATATACAAATTTTAATGTGGTGAAATTATAGTAGATATTCCTCACCACTGATTTCTTCTTCTAAAGGAGTTCCCATCTAAGTTCATACAACTTCATGTGTTCCAGCTTCTCAGGAGCAAATCTTAGTGTCCTCCTCTGCGGTCGCAGTTGATTTGTCTGGGGGGGGGGGGCGGCCGGTTGCTGAACCCTCGGTTCTCGGCATTGCTCGGAGGGTACCGGCGGCGGGGGCTCTTTCCCGGAGGCGAGGGCGAGGCGGGGGACTGGGCCCGGTCCCCGGCGGAGGCGTGCAAGGTGTGGAGGGCGGCGAGAAGGGAAAGATAAGACACTCTTTCTTCAGTAGGGGTAGAATAAAAGGACTTTTATTCAGGGGTGAGCACAGGTTATATAGGCTGGCATAGAGGGCGGGGGTTGTTACAAGTCAATGCTGAGGGGATAAAGGGTAGGATTGGTTCTGAGAGGGTGCGGAGGTTAGGATTGGTTCTAAGAGGGCGCGGAGGTAGTTTGAAAAGGGGCGGGAGTTGCTCTGGCAACGGTGTCTGGCAACAGTGTATGCGCACTGGTGGTGGCGGGAGTTGCTCTGGCAACGGGGGGTGTGCGAGCAAGATAAGGGGGTGGGGAAAAGGCGGTTCTCTCCGGCAAGCCTCCCCTAACGGTGGTATTTTGGGTGAGGAAATGGGGCCTGCCTCCGGCCTCACTTTCCCAGGCCTGGGGGGCTGTGGAGGGCGCTGTCACCCGTGCCCACCACCCTCCCCAGGGGCGGATCCGGTCCCCTGGCCCAGGCCCACCAAGTTGAAGCACGTAATCAGTGTCCCGCACTCCTCTATCCTCTCAAACACCCAGTCATGTTCTTTCTCCCTTCATATATATCCCAGATGGACCATATGTCACTTTTATGCTGGTCCAAGCTACCATCATTCATCATCTATCTCTGTCACTGCAATAGTTTTCTTAAGGGTTTTCGTGTTCTGCCCTCATCTCTCCTTAGAAAATTTTCACAAAGCAACTAAGTAAGTTAAGACATTGCTCCACTTCTGAAAGTTCTCAATTGTCCTTCCTTTTCACTCATCTTAAAACCAAAATCTATTCTATGGCCTCTAATCTTTCAGACCTTGTCTCAATTGCTCTTCTATACTCCCTGCACTGTGGTCTCAAAACACTGTTGGAATTTCCCAAAAAACCTCTCTCCACATGCTTGGTACTTGTTTTTTCTCTGTTAGGAAGGATCTCATTGTTGTCTACATGAATGGCTTCCTCATATCTGTCAGGTTTTCCTACAACAACAGATCTTCAGAGAGATGGTCATTGCCCAGTAAAATCAAAATACCACTAGTCTCCTGTGACGAACCTCTGAAGGCATATTTATTACACTCTGGTGTAAAATGAATAATTTTATTTACTTCCTATTTTTAATAAATATTACTGTGATATCAAGCGATGAATGATAAAAAAAATGGAGCTATCATTTCCTCAATGGGAGGGAGAAATGAGAGTTGCAAGACAAGAGTTATTACAGAGAGGTGATTTAAAGGGATATGAGAGAAAATTGAGGGTTGCATGAGAAATGAGAAGGATAGATGTTTGAGGAATATTAAAGGTTTGAAAAGTGAGAGATATAAGTAGCTAAAATTTGTGCAAAGATTGTGGGAGCTATAGGAGATGATGTCAATATTTGTTAGGGAGTCAGATACAATCAGCTGAAGGAGTGAGTTCAGGAGGAAAGTGGGTTTAAAATGATGTCTGTGAAACCATTCAGGGAGGGCAGAGAGGCAGGGAGCTATATCAATGAAATAAGGGGTTTGATTGAGAGTCAATGGCT
This sequence comes from Choloepus didactylus, assembly GCF_015220235.1. NCBI lineage: Eukaryota > Metazoa > Chordata > Mammalia > Pilosa > Megalonychidae > Choloepus > Choloepus didactylus. The sequence continues at coordinate 3,034,814 of NC_051325.1, read as the reverse complement.
AGTCTGAGAAAGCTGATAGAAAAATGTCCAAATTAAAGATATTAGAGATGCTTTTGATTGATGTTAGGGAATGGAATATATTGGGAGAGAACTGTGAGACAATTAGGAGAGTTGATTCATGTTGATGTTGGGTAAGAAAAAAAGGGATGAGAAAAGACAGAGACAAGAGGGAGACACAAAAGTGTTAATAAAGATTGGTAAGGAATGGGTGAGAAGGATTAGTGAAATTCAGTGATAATAGGAATGTTATTCTGTGATTTAAGTGGCAGCACAATAATATGAAATATAAGAAGATTAGAAAATACAGGTTATTTATAAGGAGGGTAAAATAGAAAATGTAGAGAAAACAATTGAGATAGAGGATTTTAGTAGTACTAAGTGGTCTGTTACATATATGAGTGTTCCATGGGGATTCATAGCAATCAAAGAAAAAGAGGATTCAGTGACAATGGAGGCAACAGAGAACAAGACTCAGTGAAAAGGGAAGAAAGGATGAGAAACTGAGATCATCCAGTAGTAACAGAATCATGAGGTAGGATTAGGATGCATTTGGGAGAGTGGTGGAAGGAAGAAGGTTGTTAAGAAATACAGAGAAGTGTTTGGGAGAAACTTGAGAGATAGCTGGTCAATGTTAGGAAAGGTGACAAGGTTGGGTGACCCAAGTGTTACCCTCCATCAAGGATGGAGCCTCAGACTATGCTAATTTAGGCCTTTCCTGCGAGACATGGGACTTCTTTGATGGGCAACTTTGGCACTAGGCAAACTAATGGCTTTGCTGAACTAGGATAAAATAAATACTTAGGAGAGAAAGTAAGACAGATTATTGCTGGGTCTGACATGCCTACTTTTGTGTGAGCTGAAGAAAAAGATGTGAAATCCCTTAGGATTTATAAGTTATCTACCCTGACATACTCCCCTTTAGGTCATAACCTACCCCATGGAACATTCACTGATACTCTTAGGAATCTGAAACTTCTGACTACTCAAACATGTCTGTTTTAATAAGGGAATCTCTGCTTTGTATGCATGTGAGTGGTTTCCTCCTATTGCAATGGAACACATCTAATTGAGAGACTTCAGTTGAAGGCATACAATCCTAAATCTAGAGAAGTTCCCAGGGGAGAATGTAAGAACTAGAGAAAGACACAGACCCTGACAGAAAACTGGCCTTACCCTCTTTCTGCACCTGCCCCCAGGATTGATCCCTTTCTAAGTGTGTCCTGAGAGCACCCAGCAGCCCAGCCTCCTCCCTGCATGGGAAGTATTTTTGCTGGGATCCCACTACTATCCCTTCCTGTGCTTCTGAACAGCAGTGCCCTCAGCCCTCAGGACTTTCATTTGCAGATGCAACTGGTTCTTGGTGTCCTGGGAAATGGTGAATTTTCCCTTATTCGGTCTGCATATTATGTGGTACTAACACTACCACAAACAGCTGAGACCCAATCCAGTCCCTTCATTTGTGCCTGGCAGAACTGATGCAATCTGGAGCTACTGAAGTTGAATCCAAAGGCTGCACAGGAAAATCTTAGATATCCCCTGGGCTGTGGCAAGTCTCCACCAGACAACCAATCCTGCACAACTGCAATCAGTGGAAATAAAGGTGATTCACAGACAAACACACACATACTCAGCCACACACAGCAGCAGCATATCTAGATTCTCAATAATATTACCATGGAAAATTGAGAACAACAAAGCACAGCTTAGCACACACTTCATGGTGTGTGCACTTTCTCTGTCCTCTGCACAGAATGGATAGAGCTCACACAAACAAGGTGGGGATTCCTTTCTCAGAGCTGCACAGACTGGGCCTGGGTCAGCTTTCACAATCAGAGAGGTGAGTCTGTTATGCATGTCAATCTCCCCATAGGGCACATCAGATCCCTCCCTCCTGAGGAGAAAATTAATATTGGTATTGTTGTAAAACATCAGAAACACAGAATGCTTCAATTTGTTAGTTCACTTTATATAGAGAGCAAAGGGAGCTGAGATACACACACACACACACACATATATATATATATATATATACACATATACTTGTAAATGGAGAGAGAGAGAGATAGAGAGACAGAGAGACAGAGACAGAGACAGAGACAGAGACAGAGAGAGAGATGAATACAAAGTTGGGAATTAATCATTTGGATCTTTGTTCATGGACCTGGGAGGGGCAATTGAGGAATGTCACTTAAACAAAAAAAAAGCTAAGGAATTGTGTCCCCTATTAAGGTCCACTACAGAAGTGGTGAACATTATCTGCACAGGATGCTCAATGGATATAATGCAGTAGTTATTCTTGTCAACCTCAGGGTTGGTCTTGAGAGACCAGCCATGCCATCATGGATATGGCAATGCATGGACTGCATATGGGTTTGCATGATTGGGTGCATCATCCACTTCAGAATATTTTAAAATGATCTGAGATGTAGGTGGGATGGTGGCAAGAAAAATTGCTTAATATTTTTTTATGTAGATTTTTCAAAATTTTCCTTATATCTGAATCCTGAATTCTTCACTATTGTTACACATCAGGCCATTGCAGTTTAGATGATTCTGCACTGACACCAGTCTCTGATTACAGTCTTGACTCACTGTAAAAACTCAAGCTACTTTAGTGAGCACGTTCACTGAATCAGTCAAAATACTGTGCATGTCTGATAACATCAGTTTCAGTACTTACATCAGAACTTTAAAAACATTGTATATGGATATTTGCATATTAGGAAATTTACAAAGGTTTTATAAAACCTTAAAATGCCCTATAGCAAGCAACCCAAGGGTCAAAATTTGGGCATCCCTTGGTTCCCTGCATCTAGAGGGCTATTTGCCATCTACACCACTGACCTATCAACCATCTATGCTGTCCATACTGAGCATGATATGGATATTGTCTTGACCAGGCCAAGGTTAAGGGACAATAAGGAAGCAGACTTAAGAAATGGGGTAAAGGTGATCAGTGTGATTTGTTGTGACTGAGAAGATCAGTTGTCATTGTCCCCATGAGTTCAGGCCAAGGTGACTTGAAGAGTAGAGCCAAGGACTGGTGAAGTCCTGGCAGACCTTGTCCCTCACTTGTGTTATCTGTTAATTATTCATCAAAACTAATTAGTATAAGTGGCTGTGGATCTGCCAGCCCCTAGCAAATAAGCTGCAATGGTGTGTCATGGTTACTACAGTGGATCATTTTGGAATAAAATCTGTGTCCTTATACCCAAGACCAAATCTTCATCATCTGCACAATACTCGAGAAAGATATCTCTCTGAAACCAAGCTCAAGAATGCCTAGAACACAGCCATGTATTACTCTGTAGAAGACATACAGTGAGAGGCAGGCAGTGTGAGCCCAGACACAATATTCACATTCAGGTTTGCAGGAGGAGTTTGGGTTGCAGGAGACATGAATGACCCACCAAATTACCCAGTGCCAGGAGCAGGTGCAGCAAGGGACTGGAGAGGGGTTTCCTGTTGAAGTCAGGGGTTGTCTCTCTGCTAGCTCTCAGATGTCCCCAGGGACAATTCTTGCTTTGCTCTTTGTAGGTCTAATGTCTTACATACAATAGAAATGAAGGCAGAAATGGAATTCTCTGTTTCTGACTGTGAATTATCATTAGTAAATAAATTTTTCTTCAGCCACTTCTTCTTAACCATTTTTAAAACACAAGACAGAAATGACAGAGCTGCTTCCCAGATGTATGTGTATGACTGAGTGCAGTCATTTGGAGGCATGCTTGGCTCCCCAGGATGTGCTTTAACATGAGGTCCAAGCTCAAGTCTGAGTAGATATGACCATCCCAAGAGAAATATCATGTTAGACTGCCTGCAGAAGCTGAGGCTGTGCAGAGAGGATTAGACATGTGACAAGTTTTTTCAGCTGCCCTCTCTGTTGCACAGAAAACAATAATGGGTAGCTTGATATTATATTTATATTAAAATATTTGATTATTTTAGGAGAAATGAATATGCAAATAGATATTTGGCACGTGCATGAAATATTAGCGATGTCCCTAAATCAAATATGAATTGCATCAGGAGTGCACTTTGTATGCAATTATTTTGCTTTGTGATACTATGTTTTATCTTACAAATATATTAATACATATTTGAAAATGTGAGTGTGTTTGTGTGCCCATGAGTGTGTTGAAAAATCGTGGCATTCACTTTATGGCATTTCCATAGGATATTATTTTATAAAGGCCTTAAAGTGATAGTTGGGGCCTGGTGTTTCATTCCATGTTTAACCAATTTTTAACAGAGATGGTGGGAGCAAAGTGAGGCACTTGGCTGAGGCACCTACATATGTGCCAGGATTTCCAACATCCTCATTCATTCCCCTAAAAACATGGATCTCTACAGGATGGTGGGTGTGCACAATTTCATCTAGGTTTTCACAGAAAAGTGATGAAATTATGGTAAATGCAAGCTTCATAAACACTTTCAGGCAAATTCAGAAGGGGAGAAATATCTACAAATTTTGTATGAATTTCATTATATACATAATGTATGCATTATATAAATACATTTATATAGTGACCCACACACATAGGGAATAACAATCAAAATATCTTCTGTGGATATGTCCTAGGACTGCTTAGAAAATATTTAATGACTGTTCTCTGTTGCAAAGCAAGAAGAGGGAAACTCAGACAATGCCAGGAAACTTCTCACAGCACCTCTCTGCACCTGCCCTTGTTCCAGGACCTGTGCACCCCCCTGGTGACCACAAGCGACTATTGAAGCCCATCCCTCTTTTGTACCCTGCAGGGGAAGTTTGTGTCTGACCTCACCCTGAGTTCCCTTGTGTCTTTCACACAGTAATACATGGCAGTGTCTTTGGTTCTCAGGCTGCTCAGCTTGGTGATGTCAAGTCAAGACTGAAGCTTTGGGTTATAGTTTGTGCTTCCACCAGTGCTTATTATTATGGACAGTGTAGCTGTTTTAGCTGGCCAGCATTTGCAGCCTCATTCCAGGGTCCTATGGGTTCCAACAGAGCCTGTGGGCAGTAAATCTGCTCACTCTGCTCTCAGATGCTGTACGTGCATCCACAAAGACACTGATTACACTTCAGAGCATCTGTTCACTGGGGGAGAAGGGGAACACATACCCTTTGAGGAAATTGCAGATGGCAAAAGACCCCCTGCTTTGTGAGCACATGATCCTGGAGCTGTGGTGTCCTGGGGACCCCTGGATGCCATTCTGCTTAGGAAATTTGAGTCTGGGTTCACTCAAAAACATGAAGGGTAATATTAGGAGGTTGTTGTTCTTGAAAATGAGAAAGGTGGCATTTTATAATAAAAATTTAGTAAGTAGAAAAACACAGAATAATATATACCTACATGATTCCAATTTTAATCTGATTCACTTCAACAGTAATGTGGATACACATGCATACAATATGTAATATATTTATAGAAGAAACAGCAGTTGGATGAATTAACTCAGAATTCTCTACTTCCATCATGAAATAGAAGGAAAGTTATTTCCATATACTTGAAAACTGAGAGGATTAACCACATGTAGGTCAACAATACAAGAATAGGTAGTGGAAGCTCTTCAAACTGAGGGAATTATCAGATGGAAACTCAGACCCTGAATATGAATGATTGGGCTCTGCAATAATTTATAGTTTTTCAATATAAATTATGAAAACATATATATATATATATATATATATATATATTTACTGTAGTATTTCATGAGCTGCAGAGGCAGTAATTCCACTTTATCCTGGAAACCAGTGAAGTATTCTCATGTGTATATATATATTTTTTTTTGTATGGTCCAAGATTTTGTGAAAATCAGCCAATTTATAATTAATATATTTAACAACCTTAGGTAACAAACATTGGACAAATTTGATTACTGTTAGGTGACTTTATTAGAAGAAATTTTATTAAACTTAGAATGTTGAGTTTTTAAAATTCATACAGCTCATGGCTTTCTTAATTAAATTGATTTAGATGTTTACATTTCTGTGTCTTCCGGTACATAATAAAGAAAGAGAAACAGACACATAAGGAAGCCATAGATCATATTTCAGTCACAAAACTTACCACTTTTCTGTTGATTACAAATTGAGGTGCCACAATTAGGGATCCTTCTACGTGTGATCCTGTACTACAGTTCCATGAGGTCTGTCATTTTTAGAAGCTTCTGGTTTCTTCTTTATGGTCACCCAGTGTCATTTTTTATGCTACATAATTTTTCCCACATTTTCCTTCAACTCATGAATTGAATTAGCAGATTTGTTTGAATGTCTTTAATTATTTGTTTCAACTCCTGTATCTCATCCGAGGTTTTAGTTTTTTTTTTCCTTTGACTGGGCCACATCTTCATGCATCCTAGTATGACTTTTGGTTTTTTTTCCGGGGTCTACATGTCATATTTTTCATTAGTTTATTGCAGAGGATTTTGTTCCCTCCTTTTCCTAGGGTTTTGTTTCTGTGTCTTCTAAACATTCTTAGATATAAGGCACAACTTATACTACACTTCTAGCATAGCTTCTGTTTAACTGTACAGAATTTTTTTCAGTTCTTATTCTTCTGATGCTTTCCCTGTATATAAGGGATATTGTTTCAGAATACACTTTTTTTGAAGTCATCTCACCCAGGAAAAATCTTCCTCTTCCCTCTTTGTCCTCAGGGAATGTTGATATACTTTGTTTTTTCTTTGCCTCCATGTCTGCTGGGATGGTGGTCCACCATTTCAAAGCATTTGTTCAATGGCCATGCTCTGCCTGAATGCCAGGGCTTGCATGCCTCCACCTTTGCACGTTGGGTTGGCAGCCACATTCTGCATGTAACCCTAAACTCTCAAAACATTGGGGAAATGGATAAAATCTCCCTGGACACTTGTGCAGGGAACTCACACTCCCTGAAATGTGGGATCATGACTGAACCCTCCTGAATATCAGGACAAAAATCCTGAGCCCTCAAAGAAAAGGGATGGACCAGCTGTTTCCATAGGCCTGAGTGGGAACAAGGAGATCTTTTTTGTGTAGAACTCTGTTTCCATGGTTCTTCCCTTGAAGACATTTTTCCTTCCATTTATCCCATCTTTCTTTCTTTCACTCCAGGCTGGTGGTATTTTTGTACCTGTCAAAGTCTTCATGGTTTTGCATGCAGATTTGGGAAGTCCACACAATCTGACAAAATTATGTTCCACATATCCAAGGATAATTGCATTTCCAATTGTCACTTCCACTGAAATCATTGACTGTTCATGTACAACCCCTTGGGAATCCCTGTTCTCACCTGGAATGCTGTTCCTGGTATCATATGTCATTGTGGACATTGGAGACTTTATCTTTAAACACTGAAATCAATCCACTCCCTGTTGATACCCACAGGGAAGGGAAAAGACATTAAAAACCAAGTATTCCATTTGCAAATTTATAAACAACAGTTGATTCTTCATTATTATACAGAGTGCCTTAAACTCACATCCTCAGACTTAGAAACATGAGGTCTACAGGTGAAAGTGAGTGAAGAAATGTCTGAATCTATCATTATTAAATATCAGGTAATGACTCTCAAAGAACATATTAGTATAGTCTCATGTCTACTATAATGTGATGTCCATGTCTCTACAGTAACAAATACCTTTCAGTATGACCTACAAAATCTTCTTGGTGACTTTTGACCTACTGAACATCATGGGATTTCCCAACATTACACTACAAAAAGGACAAGTCCTACCAATCATGGAATGGAGAAGACTGGATCTGAAACACATGACCCTCGCCTGTTGTTTATTGCTGCCTCATCAAATCTCTGTGCAGTGTTACCCTTCAGATCTGGGATATCCCTGCTCTGGGTCCAGCTTAGAGCCACTATGGAGCATGATTAGCCACCCAAACTGAGGTGTGTGAGTGAGAATGTAGAAAAGAAACTGATTCACAAGATACAGAGGAGATAAAGTAAATATATCTGATTCATTGCATAGAGAATGAGGGAGATGAAAAGGTAATGGATGACACGTCCTGCCCTGGCTATGACAAAATAATGAGTGGTGGGGAAACTGCCTGAGACTTAGAGCCAAAAAGCAGTGGAGGACCCAAACATTAAAATCATGTTTCAGATTCATGAAAGGCAGAAAAAAGACAGGAATGAAACACCACTTCAGTGGACACTGATTAGCCTATTGAGATAAGCATTTTATCAGGCATGACTGAGACAGTGTAGAAAAAGTTTTGTGCAGCACTAGCATTTGGAATGCAATGACTTGACTTTCTGATCAATTGTCTATTGGATGGTATGGATAGCAACAACCTAAATAACAAAGGATTTGACCTGCATTGATGCCATAGTCATCACTGACCATTATAAGAAAAGAGAAATTAGTGAGTCACATAAAAGGAAACTATGAGGGATCCTGGGGCAGGTTTGGTAGCAGGAAATCCCAGGGTCTAACTGGAAATTCAGTCCCAAAAGCTCCTGTCCCTGAGCTGGGCCCTGAGTGGGCTCTGGTGGTTCCGAGCACCCCCTTCAGCCCAGGCCCTTCTTGTTCCCTCAGGGGAGGTTTGTGTCTGGGCTCACCCTGACTTTCCCTCACTCTGTATCTTGCACAGTAATACATGGTGGAATCCTGAGCTTTCAGGTGATAATTATGCCTAAGAGGCCCCTCTAGGGAACCTCTTTTGTTGCTCAGATGTGACCTTTCTCTCTCTAAGCTCAACTCAGCAAATAAATTCATTAACCCCCCACCCCCATGAGGGAAATGATTCCCAAGGGTATGAATCTCCCTGCTGACATGGGGCATGACTCCAAGGAATGAACCTTGCCTTGGCAGCAAGGGATTGAAAATGCCTACATGATCAAAAGGAGGAAAAAACTGAAATGTAATAAGCTGATGTCATGGTGGCTGAGAGATCCAAAATAGAGTTATGTGGCTATCCTGGGGGTAATTCTTATGCAAGCTCCAGCTAGTCATCCCAAATGGCCATAGCATGCCATGCTCTTGCCAGAAGTAGTACCCAAGTACCTAGGTCCTGCCCTGAGATTCTATAAAAGATGAACTCCCTAAGTTCTATCTTTTAGAAACTTAAATCCACCAGCATGTTCCTATACCAGACAAGTTCTAAAAATCATAGGCAACAGCCTCTTTAATATCAACTATTAGATGTGGCCCCCTTCCTCATACTGTTGATACCCCCTTTCAATATGAACAATATGGGGTGCTCACTGCCTAGACTTCCCTAAAGTTGGAGAAAGATATTAACTGAGAGGGGGACATACCAACAAACAAGATAAGATTTAACAAAGGTTTATGAATACTGAAACTTTATATAATTATAGAGTTTTTGTCTGCTAGGGTGTTGGAGTGGCTGGAAGGAGGTAAATGACATGGTGAAACTGTATCCTATAGCATCCTTTGAGATTTGCTCCATAGCTGCTTGTTGAACTGTGCCTTGAATGTCTTCACATTTCTGTATATACCTTTATAGCATAATAAGGAAAGAACCAAAATTGTGGAACTGTAGTCATAACCATTTTTGAAATTACACATATGACTTCTTGTTGAGCTGTGCATTGAAAGTTAACACTTTTCTGAATGTAAGTTATATTTTACAGTAAGGGAAATGTCTGAAATTGTGGAACTGTGACCCATTATTTTGAAATTTGTTCTCTAACTACTCGTGAAATCATACTTTGAAAGTTATCACTGTTATGCATATAGGTTAAAGTTCACAATAAAAAATAAACAAAAGAAAAAAAAACAGAAAAGCCAGTAAGTACATCCTTCATGGTGCCTCATATTCCTGAGTCCCTGGGCACAAAGTGAGGACAGCTCAGATATGGGTGGGGGGCTCCTGTTACAGAACTGCAGAGCATGGGGCTGGGCTGGCTTGCAGGACCAGCAGCAGGGGACCTGATTCTGTGTTCATTTTCCCATATCACACATCATTTCCCTCCCTGCACCTTGGAGTCTGTAATGGTCTTGATTTCTCTGTATCCAGAGCTCACTGTCCATTGGTGAGAAGTCATGTGAGTGCATGGGAAAGCATTTAATTCTTAGAAAGAGTGTTGTGATTTCTCTTCCTGCCTCTTCCTGAGAAACTGTTCATACTGGATGTATTCCTTGAAGGAAAGTCATACTGACTAGTTTATAACTGAGGCCAATGTCCCTGACTTTTCATGGACCTGAGATCCCAGAGCACTTTTCTCCCCCTTCATTACTGGATCCCAGTTCTAGGGCCATAAGAGATCAAATGAGGATGTACAGGCTTCTCTCTTTTTAGCACCCACCTGTCCCAGATAAAACCAGTGTGTTATCTTCCTTCCATCTGCCGGTGACAAGAGTCAGGAGATTGAGGCTATGGATATCTTTGTGTCAAGGCAAACACCAGCTGCATGACAGAGCAATCACCATCTGTGGAACCAGCTTCCTCCAAGCACACAGCCCATCTCTCAGACCATGGAATCCTCCTATCCCGCCAGTCCTCCTTGCTGCCATGGGGAATCTAATCCAGGTACTCAGGTTCCTTCAGGAATTTCATTGCAGACATGATGTCCATGAGTTCTAATGTGACTAGGGGCACCTGCCACAACTGTGAGGACCACCAAGGGCAGACCAGAGCAATCTGCTGTGAGTTTTGTTGGAGTATGATGAGGGGAGCTCTGTGTGGTTAGGTAAGAAGAGTCTACATGACATCCAAATCCCTCTCAAGCTTTCTGTTCTGATGGAATTTGTGGTCCTCCTCCAGGACCATTGTCTCCATCTCCATAGCCTTGATGTGGCTGTACCTAGCCATGGTGGAGGTCATCTGAAGCTCCTCTGGTCATGGTTTGCATATTTTCTCCTTCTCTTCATGGAGGGAACACTGAGCCCTGGCTGCACATGGTGTTCTGCCTGCAGCTACTGATCATGTCTGTGAGGCAGCAGCTCTTAGGTTGGTGCTGCCAACCTTGGTCTCCATGGGGCACTGGGCCACCTACTCCAATATGAAGTCATCTGCTCTCTTCTCCAGCTAAGGGTGAGCAGAATAAGAACTTTAGGTATGCATGGGCTTTGTGTCCCCAGGAGATGCATAAGGGGATTGGTTCAAATGGGAGCTGTTGTGCAAGGAACATATTTTTGGAATACATACAATTGTACACATTATGTATGTGTGTTTTTATTTAATTTGCCAAATACAAGTTCCCACCAATTAAACTCTTAAAACAGCATCCATGTATAGTCTCACCTTCAGCTGAACAGAAGTCTGGGAATTATTTAGCAGGAACCTCTGTTTAGTTTTAGTCAAAGTATTGACCAGTTTACATTCCCATCAGTCCTGACCAGGGAAAGACTGACTTATAAGCTGCATCAGGTAGTTGGCAGAATTCATGTCCTGGTGGCTACAGCATTAATGACTGCTTGCTTCTCCCATGATGGAGGGAGATATAAAGGGTGATACTGCTCACAAGACAGGGTTTTATACAGTGTAACATTTCCATGGAAGGGTATCCCTTTATTTTTGCTGAAATTTTTGGGTGAAAATTATTTCACAGGTCCTTCCCTTAATCACCTGTGTGTGGATTGGATGGGAGGTAAATGAGGGTGTGATATCAGTATTTTGGTATCACAGGGTCCATTTAGAGCCTGCTCACCTCCCTGTCCCTCTTTAGGAGCTGCATAAATGAGGGTCATTGACCCAAGTGTGCTCTGCCTCATGACTGGTGTGTCATCAGTGGAGCATCCAGGAAATACCATGGTCCTCACCAGTGTGCCAGTCACCATGATATCTCTGGTGTATTCTGGGATATGAATTGAATATGGTGTGATTTCCCAGATATTACCAAGTGGGAGTAATAAAATACCTAAACATATCTTATTAAAACTGAAGAAGATTTAAATAAAAGTACCAAGTACTAAAAAAAAAAACAAAATTAAAAATTACAGAAGAAATTGAATTACAATTGCATCATGTGTCTCCTCAGAAATCATGCAAACAGAAAAAACTACAAAATATTTAAGATGAAATTGAAATATTCAACATGTTGAAAATAATCCAAAACAAAAATCCAAACTAGAATTCTATATCTAGTGAAAGTATCCTCCAAAAGTATAATGGAAATAAAGACAATTTCAAACAAACATTGAAGGCAGACTCCATTGCTAATAGAACTTCCCATAAGGAAATGTTAAAATAAATTTTTCAGAGATAAGAAAAACACTATGTCAGAAACTGTTATTTTAATTAATAAGGAAAAAATCAGAGAAAATTTAATACATGAAGGCAAAATAAACACATTAATGTTGCTATTTTAATTGATCTAAAATATAACTGTTTAAGCAATGATGGGATTGTATCCTGTGATGATTGCATATGGTGAAGCTAAATAAATGACAGTGATGTCATTAGGGAGGGGAAGAAGGAATGGGTGATACATTGTCATAAGTTATCTGTAACTTACAGTGCTATTTTCAAGGTGGTGGAAATGGGATATGATAACTTTCACATTTTTAAATGTACAAATTGATAATAATTCATAAAAATGTACACACCCATAAACACCACTACAAACCAGGGAGTGAACTCCTAAAAGTTTTCACTGAACCTTCTATAATTCCAACCTCTTGTCCCTTCCCTTCTCTACAGACAATAATTGATCTTCTTTTATTAACAGATTTATTGATATAGAAATAAAATTCCATAAATTTCACTCATTAAAAATATAATTCAATGGATTTTGTTTTATTCACAAATACATGCCAACATTACCAGAGTCAATATCCTTATGTTTTCACAATGTCAGAAAGAAACAACATACCCTGTAGTTCCACCTCCTCTATAACCCTAGTGAACAATCTACTTTTTCAATGTAAGTTTCCATATAGTTGGCAATAATATGAAGTTAGTCAGAAATTATGTGGTCACCCATGGCTGATTTCTTACACTTACCAAAATGTCTCCAAGTTTCATCCATGTAGAATAAGTATTATTAATCCATTTTTAAAAAAAATCAATTATCCTTGTGGCATATAAAGAACCCAAAATTTCCCATTTTTACTACTTTCAAGTGTACAAAGGAGAAATATTAATTTCGTTCTCAATTTTGTGCTTCAAACACCACCAAAATTATTACAAGATTTTAATTACTTCAAACAAAATTCTTTACCCATTAAGAATTAGCCCCCTACCAGCATGCATGAAAACTTTATAATATTGAATATAATTACATTGCATGTATATACCATATTTTATGTCCATTCATCTGATGAAGCCACTTGGAAGGCTTCCACTGCTTGACTATTGTGAAATTGCTGCTGTGAACATTTGTGTACAAATGATTTAATCTTGGCTTTCAAAATTTTGGGATGTGTATACCTAGAAGTGGTAATGGAAGGTCATATTGTAATATTATGTTTTATAATTTGAGGACTTGCAAGTCTATTTTCCAAAAAGACTTGATATTTAACATGCCCCTCAGCAGTGCATCAGAGTTCCAAGCCCTCACAAAACTTGTAGCTATCCTAGTTTTTTCTTCTAGCCATTCTAGTTGGTGTGTAGTAATATTTCATTGTAGATTTGATTTACATTTCTCTGATGACAAGTCTTGCCTCCCTGTTTTCATGTACTTACTAGCCATTTGTGTATCTTCTCTGTATCATTTTATTTTTGTTGAGGTGTAACTTATTTACATATTCTCAATAAAAGCCCATATTAGATATATGATTTGAAAGTGTTTTTCCCCATTGTAGGGTTTTTCCCAATTGTAAGGTTGTTGCTTAATAACCTTATATGTAGGCTAAACTTCACTTTGCAGAAATACATTTCATAAGGGTAAGTTCCAAGATCAAAGGTGTGGCCTATTAAACTTTTATTCCCCAGTGTTTGCAAAAATATAAGGAATTTCCCATCAGGGGGAAGCTTAATATTTCCACATTTTCCCCCAGGCCTTCAAGGGAACATTGCCAATTTTTTTTATTCTCTGCCCAAATAACCTTGGGATGTTTTGGGGCTTCACACTAACTGTTACAAACCAACTAGATCTCACTCCTTATTCATGGTTCAATGTAATTACAGTGTTTGAATAAATTGACAGTACAAGTTAAATTACATAGTTTCCTAAAGCAAATTTAAATTTTGCACCAAATAAACATCTCATCATTTGGTCTTACACAGAAGTTGAAGTTTTCATACACCATCAATATCATCTTTTACCCTTTAGTCCTAACCATTTAAGCTTCATTCATATCTCTAATTGAATTCTGATCTCTTTTTAAGCTCTCTAAAGAGTTGTTGCATTGGATAATGCTGACTTTCATAGCTGCAGAGCTCTAGATCTGAGTCTCAGGTGTGACACAGATACCTGAAATTCCAGGGAATGACCAATTATTGACAAAGAGTTCAACATCTCACAACTTAGAAATAACCATAACAAGTAAGAAGTAGATTTTGCTGCTATAAGAGATTACAATCTAGAAAAATTTAAAATTAGCCTTCTCCTGCTAACCTATGCTCTCAAATTCTACTTTCAAAGTTTCCACATCATATTTAGACCATATTAGTGGGGCATTATAGTAGTTGTTTTGTTTTGTTTCCATTTCGGTCTTATTGCACTCAGCACACAGTCCTCGAGTTTCATTCACCTGGTTGCATGCCTCATAACTTCATCTCTTCCTGCAGATGCTCAATACTCCATTGTATGTATACAATACTGTTCCCCCTCACTCCATCAATTGATGCACCATTAAGCCACCTATTTCTATTACAAATTGAGATAGGGTCACCATTTACACCAGTGAGCAGTTGTCCATTTGTGGCACTGCTTTAAATTCTTCTATGTATGCACCTAGTAAAGAGGTTGCAGGATCAAATGACAATCCTATTCTTATCCTCTTGTAGAACCACTACACTGCCCTCCAGATGGGCTTTAACATTCTACAATGCCACCAACAGTTAATAGGTATATACCTCTTGCCACATTTTCTCCCCCACTTGTATCTTTGTTTATTTTTCAAACAATTTTCTTCTCACAACATACAATCCATTATTTTAAACAATCAATGGTTCCTTGTATAATCACAGTTATGAATCCGCCACTACAATTTTCATTTCTTCTACAAAGAAATAATATTTCCATTTCTTCTACAAAGAAAGAAGAATCAGAAAAAAGGAATAATGAAAGTTAGACAAAAATTAAAATTAAAATGGGATAAAACAACACCTAAGATCCCATAGCCTTCCCTTTATTCCCTTCTTCTGTATATTTAATTTTGTGTATTGCCTTGTTACATTTCATTTCAATGTTACTGTTAGCTATGGACTCTTTTGAATTCAATATACTTTCCATGTATCATCCCATCAGAAGTTTTCCCCAACAATTTCTTTGAATACTCTTTCTAGACCTTTACCTTTCTCTTCCCCTTCTGGGACACCAATGAATCTTAAGTTTGGACACTTTATTTTATCTGTCATATCCCTTAGATCCATTTTGATTTTTTGATTTTTTCCCCCGTCTTTCGTTTGTTCTTTCATTTTCCATTCTGTGGTCATCGAGGATGCTGAGTCATTGTTCAGCTTCCTCTAATCTTGTATTATGTGTATCCAGAGTCTTTTTAATTTGGCCAACAGTTTCTTTTATTTCCATAAGATCTCCTATTTTTTTATTTAGACTTGCAATTTCTTCTTTATGCTCTTCTAGAGTCTTCTTTATGTCCTTTATATCCTGTGCCATGCTCTTCTTCATGTCTTTTATGTCCTGTGCCATGCTCTCATTGCGTGATTTTATGTCTTTGATTAATTACACCAAGTACTGTGTCTCTTCTGGTCTTTTGATTTGGGTGTTTGGGTTTGGGTTCTCCATATCATCTGGTTTTATCATATGCTTTAAGATTTTCTGTTGTTTTTGGCCTCTAGGAATTTCCTTTACTTGATAGGGTTCTTTCTGGATATATAAAAAATATTGATCTCTAAACTTTCTCTGACAAGCCAGCAGATGGTTTCCATGAGTTACCTATTCCCCTCAAGTCAGTTCTCCCTGACTTTGTCTTTGAGGTATGTGGGGATCTGATTCTTGTGGGGTTCAATTGGTGCACTAAGTAGGGGTGTGTTGTTGGTACTGTCCACCCTGAATGTGGGGCATGTGTCTGGGTGGTTAGGGAGGCAGAACCGATTTAATAATCGAAGCTCCCAGGTGTTCCTGGAGATTTAAGGCTGTTACAAGAGTGTAAGCCTTCATTTCAGTCTTGCCACAGATTGTCTCTTCCACTGACCCACAAGTCCTTGGTGTTGGTGTAGGGTACCTGGGTTTTCTGAGCAGGTCCCCTATCCCTGCCATGCTTTCCCAGGACATCTGCTGAGGGAAGGCTGTGCCATGTCACAAGTGCATGCCAGCCTCCTGGGAAGCCTTGGGCCACTGGGCCGTGCATGGGCATTCCCAGCCTGCTTTAAAGATGGTTGAATGGGGCGTGTTAATTTTCACCTTTTCCCACAGATCTGCCTTCCCAGCTGTGGTACAATTCACTGTGGGGGCACTAAAGATGTCCACAGCTGATATTGTGGTGTGTGTGCAGTTCTTCAGGAAAGACTCCCCATCACACTGGGTTTCTTGTCATGGCTCTAGGCTGTGGGTCTGGCCCTGGGAGGGAGTGTCCCCAGGCCACCATGGAGATGTCTGCAAGGGGCACAGTTTCTTTCTCCTTTTGGCTCATCTCTGTCCCACTGTCCCTGATATGATCAGCACTGGGGGTGGGTAGGGCTATCCTACAACCCAGACACTGAGGCATTGGCTACAGCCTGCTCCTGTAGTGCTTCACTGTGTGGTTCTCACTGCCGTATGTGCAACAACTCTCAAATTCTTTTTTTTAAAGAACTAGTCCATTTCCAAACACCAACCTGCAGTTTCCCCATACCACAGCACAGCCACAGGACTTTCAGCTGGCTTACTCACTCATTTCAGAATGCAGACTCCCAGTTTCACCAAATGCATGCTTCCGGTGGATTTAGCAGACCTTGTCCAGCTGGTGTGTCACTGGAACTGGTGTTCTGGGTCACTTTCAGGCTTTTATCTAGTGTTTTTCATAGAGTTTTTTTTTTTTTTTTTCTTTTTTTTGCTGTCTCACCTAGCTGCCATCTTAGGTTCCTCCCTATATTGTTTTGACGAGACTTTGGTAGAAATGTGGACTCTAAAGAAACTTCTACTGAGGCCTTAGCACAAAATGATGAACATGTCACTGTCTACTGGAGAAAAGGTGATCCATCTTTTAAAGTGGCAGAGAATTTGGCAAAATTGAGCCCTGGTATTGGATCAAAGGCAGAACTTGAAAACAATGAGTTGGGATACTTAACTGAGGGGATCTTCAAAATTATTGTGAAAAAAATGCAGCCTGGCTTCTCCTTGCAGCTTACAGCAAGATTCAAGAGGAAGAAGATATGCTAAGAACTGAACAATTGTGCTCAAAGAAAGTGTAAATTAATGGTCTGGAAAAATCTGGGCTTCCAGAAAGTGAAACCCCAGAGTCTAAAGCTCCATGGGAATATTTACAAAATCCTGGATCTGGGCAGCTGTTTTAGTACAAGCCAGGGCTGGAGATAATGTTATCCAGAAAGGATTTGTGGAAAGTCCTCTTGTCTGATGGTTTTTATCCCTATATTCAAATAATCCAACACAATTTTTGCAAAGTCTTAATAGATGAAAACAATGCCAATCTTAACTAAAAAGGAAGAAAAGGGACAGACTGAATGAAGATTTTTTTCAGAGAAGGCAGAGCCATGGAAGCCAAGGTCTGAGTCCAAGAAATCTTGGGCAAGGAGAGCAGGGCAACCCATGCAGGTGGAAAGGTTAGGTTTGCCCTCAAGGCAGAGAGTGGGCCTTCTATTCAATGCTCAGGAAGAGTGATGTCACCCCAGTCCTCAGAGACAGTGGTGTACATTCCCTGGAGAATGGTGATAGCCTTGCTACCACCCCAATTCTCTGAAGGGATTAAGACTGTGCCTCAGAGATGGAAGAGTGTCTGAGTGCTGCCCTGATGTTTGAGGAAGGTGATCAAAGAAGAAAGTGATCTCCTTAATGCATGGCTCTGTTAAAGCCCATACCCTGGTGTTTGGAGAGAAACAGTCTGCCACAAAGGCCCATGGGAAGGGTTGGACTACTGCACTCTGAAGCCCCAAGGATAAAACATTCTATAACTGACTCTCACACACTGAAATTTAATGAAGTTTGCCAGGTAGGTTTTATGAACTGTTTTGGTCCCCTGAACCCTGACTTCCTCCCAAATTTCTCCAAATGACAATAGGAACATTTACATGACTGTCCCACCTTTGTATATGGGCAGTAGAGTACTTGTTCTGGGATTCCCATGTCCATATCCAGAGGAGATTGTTAGGACTTTGTACTTTTATACATTTTGATGGAATGAATGCATTTTTATATTTGGAAAGAACATGTCAACTTTGCTCCACAGAGTAGAATATGCTGGTTTGGATCTATTATGTTCCCCAGAAGAGCCATATTCTTTAATGCAAACTTGTGGGGGCATAGATTAGGGTGGAAACTCTGACTGTGGTAATTCCATGGAAATGGTGTACCTGCCCATTCAGGATGTTTCTTAAGATAATTAGAGTCCCTTAATGAGAGATCACACAGGGAGCTGAGAGGACATAATGCCCCATGGGAAGTTCAGAGAGACATTTTGGACATGGCCATTAAAAGGTGGCAGCTAGAGATGCTTGGAGATGTGGAGAGAAGGACATTTGGAGATGCTATGCTAAAAGATGAAGCCCAGAGTTTGTCACAAAAAAGCTAAGAATGGTCCTCCAGATGCCTACGGAGAAATGCCCTGAAGAAAGAAGCAAGGACACACAGGAGCTGACAGAGAGAGGAGCTAAGACAGACAACTAAAGACATTTTGGAGGAAGCCATTTTGAAGCACAACCATGGAGAAAAAGACAAGCTGATGGCCAACACTTGCCTTCTCAGCTGACAGTGGTGTTCCAGACACCATTGGCTTTTCTCCAGTGAATGTATTCTTTTGGTGATTCCTTAGTTTGGACACTTTTATGGCTTTAGAATTGTAGATATGAACCTAATAAATCCCCTTCATAAAAACTGATATTTTATCATATTTTGCATAATGACAGCATTACTAAACCAGAACACCATGGCAAGGCACAGTTCTCTCTTCTCTCCACTAGGTTCACAGAATCTTCTGGCTTTAGGCCCCATCCCTGGCTTTGTCTATCTATCTCTGATTTTCTTCTGCTTCTAAAAGACTCCAATTGCAGAAATTAAAACCCAATCTCATTCAATTGGCCACAATTTAACTGAAATGATATCCTCAAACATCCTATGTGAAATGGGAACACAGCCACAAGAATGGGGATTAAGATATAAAATATATCTAATTATGTGGTACATAACTCAGCCACCATGCTGTGTAAACTGCATGGAGGAGGAAGTCATTAGAAGGCATTTTTTAAACTACATGTGTTTATAAATGGCAGTTGTGTGGCTGTTCATTAGAACACAAGAGTGTTCAAAATGAAGGTTATCATAACATTGCAAATTACAAGGATACTGCGTTCACACTTGTAATTCAAGGTAGAAAGGGCATAGCTGCCCATCATTTTGAAATTTCTGATGAGGAACCCTCAAATATCACAATCATAGCACATCATGATTTTCTTTATATTTTGACATTCATGTTTCTAATTTCCAAATGCTCTACAGGAAGTTTCTCCAGAATCTCTATGCTTATCCCTTCACCAGACAAATATCTCTGTTTCTCAAAGCTCACTCACTGGAAAGATTTTTCTTTGTAGTCTGATGTGTATTTCTGCTGTCTTTCTAAGGACAATCATAGAACCCAAGTGTTCGTTTCAGTAAGGAAAATAAAAGTCAAGAAGGGTCTCTGGATAGAATGTGAGTTATGATAAAGTAGATAACTCAAGAATGAACAGGATATATTTTTCTTCTTCTACCTGAACCTGCTCCTACTAGGGGACCCTGCTGTCAGTGTGTTTTGAGAACTCCCTGCAGTTTAGCTCACTATGCACATCCCAAAGAGGATGCAGCCCATCTGCCCTTCACTGAGGCTGCTGGTGTTTCTATTGAACAGTAATCAAATCTTGTGTCCTATGGTTTCAGACTATTCAGGTTAAAATAAATTTGGCCCTTGGCAGTGTCCTGGTGAGACTGGCACAAAATTTGCAGGAGAGGGCTGTAGTTAATTCTTCAATCACTGACCATCTAGCCTGCATTCTCCAGTTTCTTGTCCATGATTTGGATGATCCAGAAAATGTGAAAGCTGTGGAGAATAAATCCAGATCAGCAGTTTATGGAGCTTTTACAGTCAGACTCTTGATACCAGCAGCTGCAGGTGGGACAATACATACAAGAGAAAGAGTTAATCTTAATTAAACACATTTATTAATGAAAAACACTGCCTCCAACTGTGAGTTCCTCACAGGGTAAAGGAGCCAGCATGTTTTGTAGAATCCAGTAAGTTTCAATCTCTGCAGACAACTCCAATCAAACTGGGAAAGATGCAACCTGGTGAAGGTGATCCCAAAGTCTGCCTTGGATACCTAGTGGAATATTGAGCTCTGGAGTTATGTACATGTGATGTTGAGGAAGCAAAATGAGGATAGCACTTAGGAGAAGGCTCTAGATTGTGGTACTTTCAGGGAAAGCTTTCTTCCCTGGGTCCTAGGAGATGAATTTCCACCAGCCACCGCATGATAACATTCTTGGCAGCCCAGGCCAGAGGCATCCTGTGGGAAACTCAGACTGAGTAGATGAAAAGCAGGGATGAAATGAAAAACATTTATTAGAATCCATAACCCCTTCAGTTGGTTCTTTCCTGCAGCTGCTCCATTGGAGTCTCATCTCATACTCTGTGCCTGGTTTGTAAGTCCCAGGGACTGTCTAGAAATTAGGTCAGAGAAAACTGTTTACAGGTTTACATTTTGGATCCAGCAACAATGGAGCATGCAATTTCTCTTTAATTATTCTCTCTATTACTAAAATATGTATTTAGCAACAGTGCCGGTTTGAATGTATTGTGTCCCCCAAATGCCATTATCTTTGTAATCTTGTGGGGCAGATGTTACTTGGAATGTGCCCCACCCAGCTGTAGGTGATGATTTTGATGAGATGCTCCCATGGAGGTGTGGCCCCGCCCATTTGGGGTGGGCCTTGATCAGTGGAGCCATATAAATGAGCTGACTCAGAGAGAGGGAACTCAGTGAGTGCAGCTGTGAGTGATGTTTTGAAGAGGAGCAAGCTTGCTAGAGAGGAACGTCTTGGGAGAAAGCCATTCTGAGGCTAGAGCTTTGGAGTGGATGCCGGCTGCCTTCCTAGCTAGCAGAGGTTTTCTGGACACCACTGACCATCCTCCGGTGAAGGTACCCGATTGCTGATGTGTTACCTTGGACACTTTGTGGCCTTAAGACTGTAACTGTGTAGCAAAATAAACCCCCATTTTATAAAAGCCTATCCATCTCTGGTGTTTTGCATTCTGCAGCATTAGCAAACTAGGACAGATTTTGGTACCAGAAGTGGGGTGCTTTTTGCTGCTGAGTTTGCAAATACCAAACATGTTGGAACGGCTTTTTAAATGGATAAGGGGGAGTTTCTGGAAGAGTTGTGAGGAGCTTGACAGAAAAGGCCAAAACTGCTTTAAAGAAACTGTTTGTGGAAATATGGACTCTAAAGATACTTCTGACAAGGCCTTAAACACAGATGATCAATGTGTTGTTGTGAACTGGAAGAAAGGTGATCCTTGTTTTAAAGTGGCACAGAATTTGGCAAAATTGAGTCCTGGTGTCAGATGCAAGGAAGAATCTGGAAGCAACAACCTGGAATACTTAGCTGAGGAGATCTCCAGACTACATGCAGAGGATGTATCCTGGCTTCTCCTTGCAGCTTATAGCAAAATGTGAGCAGAGAGAGATAAACTTAGAACTGAACTCTTGGGTTCAAAGAAACCAGAAGTTGATGGCTTGGAAAATTATAGGCTTCCAGGGGGTGGAATCCCAGAAGCTACAGCCCAATGTGAGGATGTAACCAAACATGGAACCCAGCCGCCATTTCAGTACAAGCCAAGATTGGAGATGGAATTATCCAGAAAGGATTTGTGGAAACTCTTATTGTCTGATGGCTTTGACCCCTGAATGCTTCATGCAAAGCCAATGGAATTTTTGCGAGATCTTTATAGACAGAGCCATTGCCAGTCTGGACTGGAGGAGACAGACAAGGAAAAAATTAAAGGAAAAATTTCTTCAAAGACAGAGCCATGGAGATTGAGGTCTGGAGTCAGGAGGTTTAGGGCTGGGAGAGTGGAGCAGCCCACATGCATGGAAAGGGTGAGTTTGCCCTGGAGGTCGAGGGCGGGCTTTCTGCCTCAATGCTCTGGAAGAGTTTTGCCACCTCAGGTCCCAAAGAGGGTGGAGCACATTCCCAGGGAATTGGGGAGAGCCTGGCTGCCACCCTACTGTTCTGTAGGGGTTGAGGATGTGCCCCAGAGATGGAAAGGAATCCGGGAGCTGCCCCAATGTTTGCGGAGGGTGGGGCCAAGAAGGTGGTCTCCCCAATGTGTGGATATGTTGGAGCACTCACCCAAGCATTTGGAAAGGGAACAGCTGCCAAAAAGGCCCTTGGGAAGTGTTAGGCTCCTGCTCTCTCAAGCCCCAAGAATGCAAATTTGTTCTGTTAATGACTCTCAGACTTTGAAATCTAATGGAGTTTGTTCTGTGGGTTTTAGGAACTGTTTTGCTCCTGTTAACCCTGTTTTCCTTACTCTTTCTCCTTATGGCAATGGAAATGTTTATCCTATGAATGTCTCTCCTTTGTATACTGGGAGCACATAACTTGTTCTAAGTTCACAGATCCACAGCTAAAGAGGAATTATGTGTTAGGACTGACCACACCTAAATTGATTTTGATGGGATTTTGTACTTAACTTTTGTTACTGAAATGATTTAAGTTTTTGTGATATTGTGATGAAATGAGTGTATTTTGTATTTGGGAAGATAATGTCATTTTGGGGTCCAGGGGGTGGAATGTGCCAGTTTGAATGCATTGTGTCCCCCAAATGCCATTATCTTTGTAATCTTGTGGGGCAGACTTGCTTGGAATGTGCCCCACCCAGCTGTGGGTGATGATTTTGATGAGATGTTCCCATGAAGGCATGGCCCCGCCCATTCAGGGTGGGCCTTGATCAGTGGAGCCATATAAATGAGCTCACTCAGAGAGAGGGAACTCAGTGAGTGCAGCTGTGAGTGATGTTTTGAAGAGGAGCAACCTTGCTAGAGAGGAACGTCCTGGGAGAAAGCCATTTTGAGGCCAGAGCGTTGGAGCAGATGCCGGCTGCCTTCCTAGCTAGCAGAGGTTTTCTGGACGCCACTGACCATCCTCCAGTGAAGGTACCCAATTGCTGATGTGTTACCTTGGACGCTTTGTGGCCTTAAGATTGTAACTGTGTAGCCAAATAAACCCCCATTTTATAAAAGCCTATCCATCTCTGGTGTTTTGCATTCTGCAGCATTAACAAACTAAGACAGCAACATAAATATCTCTTGGGTGTTCCCTGAACCTATTTTATTGTTTCCAATGTTGTGCTTTAGGAGGGAAGAGACAGGTAGAAAAATCAGGTAAAGTGCATTTCTGCATAGCACATTCATTGTAGAGTAGAGGTCAGCAAACTGTGGCCCATAGGCCAACTGCCTGGACTTGTGAATAAAGTTTTATTGACCCCCAGCCACACATATCATCAATATCTATGGCTATTTTCAAACTACATATGACACACCAGTTAGGTGCCATAGAGATTAGCCCATAAAACCTAAACTGATTATTATCTGGATCCTTAAAAATATTTGGTGAACACTAGTCTTGATAAATTAAACAATCCCATGAAATAGATGATACTATAATATGACAATAATTGTGAAGGAGTTGTAAAGAATGATGAAGAATATAACCTAATTTTTTTGAAGGCAGTTAGTTTGGAATAATTTTCATCAGAAGTACAAGTGGAGAAAAACTATGTGAATTTCCAAGAGCAATTTTTAGGGGAAGAGCTTCTCAACAAAGAGAGTAGCAGTAGGAAGGAAAGTGTTTTTCTCTATTTCCTGGGTAGAAGGTGATTAGCTAGGAGACATCATTGGGTCCTTATGCATTGGTGATGGGTCTGTTTTCTCCTCAGCAAAAGTGGAATTAGTCTTTCACACACATAAGGATAGTGCAAACCTTCACCTTAAAAGATTATAGGTTTTACAATCACACAGCTGCACCATATAAGCTAAATAGTTATAAAATTGTCTTCAAGAATCAAGGTTATTGTATTGCAGTTCAACAGTTTCAGCTATTTCTTCTAGATATTCCAATATACTAAAAACTAAAAGAGAAATCTATATAATGCATAAAAATAACTTTGAGAATGAATTCTTGACTCCACTTGAAATCTCTCAGCCACTGAAAACTTATTTTGTATCATTCTCTTCCTATTTAGTTCAAGAAAGCTTTCTCAATCCCACAACGCTGGGTACAGACTCATACCTAGGAGTCATGACTCACATTTCCAGGGAGATTTACATGCCTGGGAATGATGTCCCACATAGGGGAGAGGGTAGAGAGTTCACCTGCCATTTTGGCTTAGAGACAGGCCACATCAGAGCCAAAAATGTGACTCTCTGGGTGGTGCCTAAGACAGAATTGTATGTAGGCTTAGCCTTCCTTTACAGTAACAGGCTCCATAAGGTCCAGCTCTAAGACTGAAGGCTTGGCTTTTACATTGGTAGTCCCTAATGTTTGTGAGTATATAAAAATTCCCAAAAGGGTAGGTTGAATATTTTCATATTTTCCCCAAGTCTCTCAAGGCAGCTTTTCAAATACTACTTTATTCTCTGCCCAAATTACTCTGGTAGGTATTGGGGCTTCAAACTAACCTGTAGAAACAATTCAGATCTCAATCCCTATTCAACACTCCAACCTTATAGCTCTCACTCCCTTTATTCAGGGTATGGAGAGATGAGTTGAAATAAGGAGAGAAAAAGAAAACGAATAATGGTGAACACAAGTGGGATGGGAGATTTTGGATATACAAATAATTTTATTTTTATTTTTTCAAGTAATGTAAGAGTTCAAAAATTGATTGCGGTGATGAGGGCATACTTATTTGATGTGATTGTGAACAATTGTACACTTTGGATGACTGTATGATATATGGATATATGTCAAAAATATTGCATTGGAAAAGATTACATGTGAAGAACTGGGTCCTCCATGCAGCTGTGATGGAAAATCCTGTATCCTTCATACCCAGGATACAAGTTCTCCACAAGCCATGCTTTCTTCCAGAGTCTGTACCAATCTTTCACTGGATTCTAAGTATCCTTGGTGTTTCCTGGCCTCCATCT
Organism: Choloepus didactylus; assembly: GCF_015220235.1. NCBI lineage: Eukaryota > Metazoa > Chordata > Mammalia > Pilosa > Megalonychidae > Choloepus > Choloepus didactylus. The sequence continues at coordinate 3,009,469 of NC_051325.1, read as the reverse complement.
CTGTTCCTGTCACATGGTGAGCTGCTTCATTTTCTGGCTTCTTCTGCCTTCTGGCTTCCACTGACTTGTGGTTTCTACTGAGGACTGTTCCCTAATTCTTTTGCATATAAGGACACTAGTAGGGTTATTTAAGTGCAAGTATCATTCAATTTGGCATCTTCTACATTTCCTATTCAAAAATGAGTTTACAGTTGGAAGATCTGGAAGTAGGGACACTAAGAGAAATTTGCACATTGATGTTCCTAGCAGCATTATTCACAATTGCCTAGAAATGGAAACAATCCCAATATCCTTCAACAGGTGAGTGGATAATCAAAATGTGTTGTATACACCAATGGAATAGTACATGGCAGTAAGAAGAAACAAGGTTGTGAAACATATGGCAACACTGATGAACCTTGAAGACAAAGTGCTGAGTGAAATAAGCCAGGCACAAAAAGAGAGATATTTTATGTTACACTAATGTGATCTCTGTGAAAAATATAAAATAAATATTTTATGTTATAGAATGTAAGGGACCTAAGATAGAGAGCAACAAGTGAAGGAGAAATGATAATCTAATAAAAGCAGATAGGCTATTGAGGGTAATCTCAATGTCATGGGGATGCTCGGGAATGATCATGGTTTGCCGAATTGCTTCAGCATTGTAGGAACATGTTGGAAGTGATGTAGTTATTTTAGGTTATCTGAATTTTTATTCATGAGTTTTTTTAGGGGTTGTTAACTTTTTTGTGTATGATAGGGACATGTTGGTACCAATGCATTTATATTAGATTATTTGTTTTTCTTATTCCTCTGTTTTTTTGAATTGTTTATTTTAATTATCTGATAAATAAAAAAATCTATTGCATTAAAATATTAGCTTCTATGTAGTTATTTTAGGTTATTTGGGTTTTTATGCCTTTGATTATGGTTTGTTAATTTTCTTGGATTATGGTAGGAGCACATTGTAAACAATGTAGATATTTTGGATGATTTGTTTTTCTTATTCCTTTGGTTTTGATTTGTTAATTTTCTTGAGATATGGTAGGAACTTGTTGGAAAAAATGTAGTTATTTTGGGATATTTGTTTTTCTTAATTGTTTTGTTTTGTTTGAAATTTGCTTTTGGTTTTCTGCTTTTTTAATTTTTCAATAAAGTTAAAAATTAAAAAAAAAAAATGAGTCTACAACTTAAAGTAATACCTTCAGAGTAAATTACACTTTTATATACAAAAGTGTTCACAACCACAGGAACACAGATAAATAATTGAAAGTGTCTTATTTAGAGTATATTTTCATTCCAAGTCAGCCCTGTGGATCCCAAAATTTTAAGTTCTTCATACATGCTAAATACATCTAGCCCTACCAAATATCCTCAATATTGTAACTCCTTTCAGTGACAATTCTTTGTTCAAAATCAATTATAAGGTGACCCATCCATGGGCAAAACTCCTTTGTTTGAGGACCTGTGAAACGATGCAAACACCTCATTCTAAAGTGCAGTGGTAGGACTGGCAAAGTATCAGTAGTCATATTCTAGAAGGAAGACATTTTAGGGAAACAAAAGGCACATTTCCTATGTCAGTCTTAATCCCAGTGGGGCAAATTCCATTGGATTTAAGGACTATGAGTAATTTGTTGTCTTCTGAATCTATTGTAGCAGCATCCCACACTCTCCAATAACTGAGACAGAGACAAAGTTCTCCCCAAACCCAAGGTATAGACCCCACCCTCATTGGCATAATTTGGACAGAAGCAACCCAAGTATACATCAAATGATGAATAGATTAAAAAAAGTGGTAAACACATACAATGTAATATTATTAAGCCATAAAAGGATTGGAGTTATCATGCATGTGACAGCATTGACAAACCTTGAAGAAGTCATGTTGGAATAATTAGCAAGTGATAAAAGGACAAATATTATATGATCTAACTGATATGGCATAACTATAATTAGCAAAACATAGAATCAGATGCCAGATATATATTACCAGGGGCAAGGTGGGGTTAGGGAATGGGGAGTTAGTGCTTAAATTGCACAGAGTTCCTAATAGGAATGATGAAAACATTTTGGTATTGGATGGTGTTGATGGGAGCACAACATTGTAAATAAAATTAATATCACTGAAATATATATTTGAATTTGGTAATAAAGGGTATGTGATAGATTGTATTTATAGCGAGAGAATAAATTTTAAGAAATTCATGGAACCCCACTACATGAACAATGAGCCTTAAATTAATCCATAGACAATAGAATATGGTTAATAGTACAATTATACAGATGTGCTTTCATCAATAGCAAATGTCTCAGACCAATGCAAGGTGGCAGTAATAGGGTGGTATAGGGGAATCCTTTATTTTATGCATGACTCTTTATGTAATCCCACAACTTCTCTAATAAAAAAATAGTTCATTCTCTACCCATTATCCAATTCCTTAACAAAGTTTACATTTTTAGGTATCTGTAACAGCAGCACACCTCTTTCTGGTACCAAACTCTGTCTTATGTTTGCCATGGCTGATATCAAAAACACCTGAAAGCTGGATGGTTTAAATCGTGGACTATTCCAAATGAAGATCTTGACAGGTCATGCTTCTCCCTGAGATTGTACTGTCCTACTGCAACACTTGGGTTCCTTGCCTATTATCTCTGCTTCCATTACATGGACATCTGCCCTATTTTATGGATTATCTTGAAAATTTTCCCTGGAATCCAGGATTCTACTGATTTACTGTGTCTGAATTACATTTTGCTGTCATCACTGGATATTCTTTATCAAAAATGTTTTATTTTCAATAGTTCTACAATATGGAAAGCAATAATAAACTACCATAACCTGTAAGGCCTAAGGACTCCAGAGACCTGTATTGTTCCTGCTGAGACTAATAGGAAAACAGAATCTTAAAATGGGCTTTTACAATTTGTTTTCTACTCTAATTAGAGTCAAAGGCACTAATGACTCCATTTCCAATAATCAGGATGGCACTGACAGTCCATGGCATGAGCTGGCAAAGGAGATATGCAAAATAGCACCTTTTGTTTCTCCTAGTCATACTCTTGTATGAAGCAAGGCTCTGGGTGACAGCATTTTTGACACCTTCACAGAGTTTTGCAGAATTAATAGATATAATGATGTTGGCTGGCTGGTCTTAGATATGTTGGATAAAGTTATAACAGAAAGGGACAAGCTAAAGTCTTCAAATTTAAAACTTAAATGCTGTATGACAGATGTAAATGTTTCTATGTGTGCCCTGAAATAAAATTTTATTTCCTGTGACTGCAGACTTGAGATTTCTGAAAACCAGATGCAGACTCTCATTGTGTGAGTAGCAGATTTACAATGAAAACTAAATTCTCAACCTCTCAGGGTGTCTGCTGTTAAAGTAAAGGCATTGATTAGAAAAGAATGAGATCCTGAGACTTGGGATGGGGACATATGGATTGATAATAATGGCAGTGAGGATATTGGAACCCTGGATTCTGATGAGTCATTGTTAGATTTAACTGTAGAGGGCTGTCCTGAGGAAACAGCGCCCCCCACCTCCAGTCTGCCCTAAGAAGCCTGCCATATAACCTCCACTTAAAGAGATTAACACTTCAGTGTCTGCTAATACTGTAATCACCTCCCCTGAGGAAGTAGCCCTCACTCCTCTGTCTGGAGAGATTAATCCTTTTTTATAAGATGAAAATGCAACAGAATATCTTGAGGTAAATTTGTCTGTAAATCAAATATCTTTGCTTTCTTCTCTGTCTTATCCCCTTATCATATGGCATAAGCTGTATTGTTCATTTTGCTGTATTTAAGCTAAAGAAAATCAATTTCAAGAGTTTATGTCACCCAAGGACTTGCACCCTATTCTGGAGAGATTTAGTGCATTATCAGTTGTACGCTGGACAGCAGAGTATTGTTAGGCAGAATATAAGTCTGTTATTTTTCTCAACTTAGAGATAATGCATGGTTTAAGGTGATGTGTATAACTTCCAAGTTGACAATGGTTTGACTGTGATGGTTAGGTTCATGTATCAACTTGGCCAGGTGGTGGTACCCAGCTCTCTGATCAAGCAGGCACTGGCCTAACCATTGCTGTGAGTATGTTTGTGGCTGGTTAATAATCCAACAGGCTGGTTTATTAAATCATCAGTTAGTTGGCTGCCATTCTGCCTGATGAGACAATGAAGGGTGTGTCTCCCACAATGAGAGAATGCAATTGGCTGGATTTAATCCAGTCAGTTGAAGACTTTTAAGTGAGATACATAGAGTACCTTCATTTCTACTTCAGCTCACCAGCAAAGTGTTTCCTGAGGAGTTCATGAAGTTGCCAGTTCATTTCCTGAGGAGTTCATCTTCACTGGAGTTGCCAGTTTTCTGCCCACCCTATGGAATTTGGACTCATGCATACCCACAGTTGCATGAGACACCTTTAGAAATCCTATATTCATAGATATCTCATTGATTCTGTTTCCCTTGAGAAATGTAACTAATACAAAGGGGAAATAGCACTGCAACTACCCAGTGAAGGTAAAGAAGAGTTTTCCTGGGATACAGGTGATCCCCTAGGGTGCCTCTTAGTACAACAATGCCCTTTCTTAAAGTCAATGGAAAACTGCAGCAACCCAATCCAGACAGGGCTACTGATGGCCCAGAAATTTCAGGAATGAATGTTTGCTTTACACCACCAGGCAAAAAACCATGGCCAGCTGAAGTGCTTGCTGAGGGTAAAGGGTACATGAAATGTGTAGTGGAAGAAAGTAGTGATAAATATGAACTATGAGCACATGACCAGTTACAGAAATGAGGACTATGATGGCAAGAATATTTCATCCTTGTTTAGTTTTGAGTATGTTTTTGTCTGTAAAGGAAATCTCTCTCTTTTATTCTCTATCTTATCCTCTTATCATTTCACATATGCTGTATTGTTCATTTCACAGTCTTTAAGTTTGAGGAAATCAATTTTAAGAGTGAATGACAATCAAGGACTTTCACCCTATACTGGAGGAATTTAGGGCATTTCTATTTGTACACCAGACAGCTGAGTATTGTTAGGCAAAATATGTTTGTTATTGTTCTCTACTTAGAGATAAAGTATGGTTTAGGGTGGTGTTTATAACTTCCAAGTTGACAAGGGGTGGACTGTGATGGTTAGGTTTATGTTTCAACTTGGCCTGGTGATGATATTCTTGTGTCTGATCAAAGAAGCACTGTTCTAACCATTAGTACAAGAAGATTTGTGACTGGTTAATAAAACAGAAACCTGGTATATTAAATCTTCAGTCAATTGACTGCACCTATGACTGATTACATAAATGAAGGGCATGTCTTCCACAATAAGAGCATTCAATAGGCTGGATTTAATCCAATGAGTTGAAGATTTTTAAGGAAGAGAGTGAGAGGACCTTCACTTCTTCAGCTAGCAAGAAAAACATTTCCTGAGGAGTTCATCAGACACCTTCATCAAAGTTGCCAGTTTGTTTCCTTAGGAGTTCAACAGACACAATCATTGGAGTTGCCAGTTTGCTGCCTGCCCTACAGAATATGGACACGTGCATCCTCAGAGTTGTATGAGACACTTTTATAAAATCTTATATTTACAGATATCTCTTGTTGATTCTGGATCCCTAGAGAAACCTAATGAATAAAATTAAACACTTTGAAAACTTTTCTCTGCTTGTTAAACCACACTTTGAAATTTATCACTTTTATTTGTATATAATATATTCCACAATAAAAAAAAATCCACCTGAAACAAGAGCATATGTATTTATCCATGTACCAATAGACACTTTTTCTTCTTTTTCATTGCTGCATATTGTTACTGCTTCATTGCATGGATAGTCAACCAGATTGGTATTTCACTGCCATTTTAACTTTCTGTTTTAGTTTCCTTGCTGATAAATCAAATACCATGTATTGGGTTACCTTAACCAATGGGAATTTAGAGGATCACAGTTTTAAGTCCCAAATGAAGATGTCTTCAAGTCAATGAATTCTCCAAGAAGACTGTGGTGTTCTGTGGCTTGCTGCCAGCCAAACCTTGGTACTTGACTTTTTTAACACATAGAAAAGCATGTGGTATCCTTTTTTTGGCATCTCCTTTTTCTGAGTTCTATTGACTTCAAGGTTCTAGCTGCTTTATTAAGATATCTGTCTGCCTGAATTACATTCTGCTTATAGAAGACTTGGCTAATAGTATTAAGACCATCTTGATTCAATTGGTCCATTAATCTGATGAAGAAATTTCATCAAAAATTTAAACAAATTTGGTATTTGCAATGAGTTCTAACTGATAGGATTGGATTGAGATTAAGAACATGTTTTTCTGGTGGAGCTTCAAGCTACCACACTTGCCTTTCCATAATATACAATGATGCTGATGGTCTTTATACGTGCTTTTGTTCCATTTGGGTATCGTTTAGTTTGTTTCTAGTCTTTGAGTATTTACCTGTTTTATCATTGGGTTGTTTGATTTCTTACTGTTGGATATTGTAAGTTCTTTACATATTCAGATTACAAGTTGTGCTGGTTTGAATGCATTTTGTACCCCAAACACCATTATCTTTGATGTAGTCTTGTGGGACAGACTTTTGGTGCTGATTAGATTTGCTTGGAATGTGCCCCACCCAGCTGTGGGTGGTGACTCTGGTGGGATACTCCCATGGAGGTGTGGCCCCACCCATTGGGTGTGGGCCTTGATCAGTGGAGCCATATAAATGAGCTGACTCAAGGAGAGGAAAACGGAGTGCAGCTGTGAGTGACGTTTTGAAGAGGAGCAAGCTTGCTAGAGAGGAGCGTCCTGGGAGAAAGCCATTTTGAAACCAGAACTTTGGAGCAGATGCCAGCCACATGCCTTCCCAGCTAACAGAGGTTTTCCAGACGCCATTGGCCATCCTCCGGTGAAGGTACCCAATTACTGATGTGTTATCTTGGACACTTTATGGCCTTAAGACTGTAACTGTGTAGCCAAATAAACCCCCTTTTTATAAAAGCCAATCCATCTCTGGTGTTTTGCATTCCGCAGCATTAGCCAACTAGAACAGATTTTGGTACCAGAAGTGGGGTGCTTTTGCTGCTGAGTCTGCAAATACCAAACATGTTGGAACAGCTTTTCAAATGGATAAGGGGAAGATTCAGGAAGTATTGTGAGGAGCTTCATAGAAAAGGCCAAAACTGCTTTAAAGAGACTGTTTATGGAAATATGGACTCTAAAGATACTTCTGATGAGGACTTGAACAGAAATGATGACTGTGTTGTGAACTGGAAGAAAGGAGATCCTTGTTTTAAAGTGACAGAGAATTTGGCAAAATTGAGTCCTGGTGTCAGATGGAAGGAAGAATTTGGAAGCACCAACCTGGAATACTTAGCTGAGGAGATCTCCAGACTACATGTGGAGGAGATACCCTGGCTTCTTCTTGCAGCTTATAGTAAAATGCGAGCGGAGAGAGATAAACTTACAACTGAACTCTTGGGTTCAAAGAAACCAGAAGCTGATGGCTTGGAAAATTATGAGCTTCCAGGGGGTGGAATCCCAGAAGCTACAGCCCAACTTGAGGTTGTAACCAAACATGGAACCCAGCTGCCATTTCACTACAAGCCAAGATTGGAGATGGAATTATTCAGAAAGGATTTGTGGAAAGTCCTATTATCTGATGGCTTTGATCCCTGCATGCTTCATGCAAAGCCAACACAATTTTTGTGAGATCTTTACAGACAGAGCCATTGCCAGTCTGGACTGGAGACGACAGACAAGGAACAAATTGCAGGAAAAATTTCTTCAAAGACAGAGCCATGGAGGTTGAGTTCTGGAGTCAAGAGCTTTGGGGCTGGGAGAGCGGAGCAGACCACATGCATGGAAAGGGTGAGTTTGCCCTGGAGGTCGAGGGTAGGCATTCCACCTCAAGGTTCTGGAAGAGTTTTGCCACCCGAGGTCCCAAAGAGGTTGGAGCACATTCCCAGGGAATTGGGGAGAGCCTGGCTGCCACCACACTGTTCTGAAGGGGTTGAGCGTGTGCCCCGGAGATGGAAGGGAATCCGGGAGCAGCCCCAATGTTTGAGGAGGGTGGGGCCGAGAAGGTGGTCTCCCCAATGTGTGGGTATGTTGGAGCACTCACCTAAGTGTTTGGAGAGGAAAGGGCTGCCGAAAAGGTCCTTAGGAAGTGTTAGGCTCCCGCCCTCTCAAGCCCCAAGGATGCAATGTTATTCTGTTAATGACCCTCAGACTTTGAAATCTAATGGAGTTTGTCCTGCAGGTTTTAGGAACTGTTTTGGTCCTGTTAACCCTGTTTTCCCTATGCTTTCTCCTTATGGCAATGGGAATGTTTATCGTATGAATGTCCCTCCTTTGTATATTGGAAGCGTATAACTTGTTCTAAGTCCACAGATCCAAAGCTAAAGGAGAATTGTGCCTTAGGACCCACCACACCTGTAATTAATTTTGATGGGATCTTGTACTTAACTTTTGTTACTGAAATGATTTAAGTTTTTGTGATATTGTGATGGAATGAATGTATTTTGTACTTGGAAAAATAATGTCATTTTGGGGTCCAGGGTTGGAATGTGCCAGTTTGAATGCATTTTGTACCTCAAACACCATTATCTTTGATGTAGTCTTGTGGGACAGACTTTTGGTGCTGATTAGATTTGCTTGGAATGTGCCCCACCCAGCTGTGGGTGGTGACTCTGGTGGGATACTCCCATGGAGGCATGGCCCCACCCATTCAGGGTGGGCCTTGATCAGTGGAGCCATATAAATGAGCTGGCTCAAGGAGAGGAAAATGTAGTGCAGCTGTGAGTGACGTTTTGAAGAGGAGCAAGCTTGCTAGAGAGGAGCGTCCTGGGAGAAAGCCATTTTGAAACCAGAACTTTGGAGCAGATGCCAGCCACATGCCTTCCCAGCTAACAGAGGTTTTCCAGACGCCATTGGCCATCCTCCAGTGAAGGTACCCAATTACTGATGTGTTATCTTGGACACTTTATGGCCTTAAGACTGTAACTGTGTAGCCAAATAAACCCCCTTTTTATAAAAGCCAATCCATCTCTGGTGTTTTGCATTCCACAGCATTAGCAAACTAGAACACAAGTCATTTGGTGGATATGGAATTTGAAAATGTATTTTCTTGTCTGTTACTAGTTGTTTCATGTTTTTTGAATGCCTCATAGCTAGACAAATGTTTCAGATTTGGTGCAGTACAAATTTTCATGATTCTATGAATCATGTTTCCCAACTTTACCTTCTTTTCATTTTTATTTTAATTTAAATGTCATACATTGTGGAAACTACCCAAAAGTTTGATATCCCTGGTCTGTCATAATGCTGTTTGTTCACTAGTTGATCTCTGTTATATTAATGGTAGATTTTGTGTTTCTTTATTTTATACTGTGATCATTCTTTTCCACCTAAAGCTTGTCTTAAAATTTTAGACAATTCTGTTTTTATGTACAAACTTGATATTGAGATTGGAAGAGAAATGCTTTGCTGTAGTGCTTTGGCCAGATTGCTCATCTGATAAAATGAGATTGGTTTATTGGTGTCAAGCTTAAGCGTCTGCTTCCTTAGGTGTTATCCTTCTTATCCTGGTTTTTATGGAAACACTGTAGATCTATTCTTCTCTCAGATCCCAAATTTAACACTTCTAACTACATTTGAAGACTTGAAACTTCATTTCAGAAACCCGAAAATTTGGAGAATTTTAATGTTTCCTCCCATTTCACACGTATTTTCATTTATGTAACATTTTCCATCTTCAATACAAAATAAGAGAATATTTGTATTTGTATAATTAGCCATGCTTTCTTATCTTTTATTGCTTCCTCATCTTGACCATGAGCAATATAATAAATACATGTTGTGTTTATTTGTATATGAGTGCATGTAGCAGGCTTCATCATCGTTCTAGTTTGCTAATGCTGCAGAATGCAAAACACCAGAGATGGAGAGGCTTTTATAAAATGGGGGTTTATTTCACACCACAGTTACAGTCTTAAGGCCACAAAGCATCCAAGGTAACACCTCAGCAATTGGGTACCTTCACCGGAGGATGGCCAATGGCACCCGGAAAACCTCTGTTAGCTGGGAAGGCAGCTGGCATCTGCTCCAGAGCTCTGGCCTCAGAACGGCTTTCTCCCAGGACATTCCTCTCTAGCAAGCTTGCTCCTCTTCAAAACATCACTCACAGCTGCACTCACTGAGTTCCCTCTCTCTGAGTCAGCTCATTTATATAGCTCCACTGATCAAGGCCCACCCCTAATGGGCAGGGCCACACCTCCATGGGAACATCTCATCAGAATCATCTCCCACAGCCGAGTGGGGCACATTCCAAGCAAATCCAACCATCACCAAAACGTTTGCCCCCACAAGACTACAAAGACAATGACATTTGGGGGACACAATTCATTCAAACCGGCACAACCATATAGATAAACCATTTTCCTGATATAATTGGATCCTGTAAAGTTGAGCCTTTATGAAAGAGAATACTATCTTGACTTAATGAACACATAAGTAGCAAGATTCTTTCAAATAGTTAGAAGAAAGAAAGCACAGGCTAGGATTCTGCTGCATGAGAACAGGAAACATTAGAGAATAAAAGGAAATACCATCTTCACTGAACTATAATTTGCTCTGGATGTGTGGGCATAGCTGATAACCTGCACTTGGTTTTGTACAAAAGTACCATGGAGCTGTGCCTCTGTGCTCTTGTTGCACAGTATTACATGGCTGTGTCTATAGGTTTCATGTTGGTCTTTGCTAGAAACACCTGACTTCTGGCATTGTCCTTGGAGATTGTGAGCTGGCTCTTCACAGATGCTGCATAATTCTTATCATCATCCCACCATATGGTTGCAAACCACTCCAGTCCCTTCACTGGGGGGCTGATGGATCCAGGACACACCTATTCCAGAAGTGCTGATTGAGAACCCAGGAAAGGTGCAGGTCAGTGTAAGGGTCTGGGCAGGTTTCACCAGACCAGGAGAAGTCTCCTTCAATGTGACCTGGGAAAAGCTCCTGTAGAGAGAACACAAAGAGAAGGTGAAGTAGATTCAGACTGAGAAGTGGAGCTGTTTCATCCCTTGGGATGCCCATCCCAGAGCACTCACAGGGAGGGACAATCAGAAGCAGGAGAATGGAGAAAAGCCTGTCCATTGTGGAGCACAGGAGTCTTGGATTCAGGACAAATGCTCAGCTTTTCAACCCAGGGGTAGGTGGAGCTTAGGAAAATTTGCAATGACCTTATAAACCCCTGACTCTAAGGTTACAAGACAGAGTAAATGACCAAGCCTCTATTGGAAGTAAATGGAGACAACAGGAATGGGTTCCCATGTACTGTTCTCCAGTGGTGGAAAACCCATCCATTTTTGAATTCTCATAAGTGGCCTAAGAATTGGATAGGTCAAGCATTTGAGAACTCGAACACAACAGACATGATCCTCTAATTGGATATACTTCCCTGATTCTCTCATCATTATCATGTCTGATGAGGGAACAAAACATGTATGATTTCTTCCCATCTTCAGAGGCAGAGAGGTGTGTCCTTGAGTGGAGAGAGGAGGGTATTTCAGCCTATCTCATTCTTCCTTTTCTTTGATTATGACTTAGCAGGAAGGAACTGTTAAAATGTGATAGGGTCTCCATTTGCAGCCTCCACCATGTTTCACTGAGTGTCTCCAAAACTTTTGCATTCCTGTAGAAAGAATCCATGCATAGGTATAGTTATTTTTGTCACAAATCAGCCTTTCTGAGAGACAGGCAACTGCATATCTCCCAATCTTCTTCCTACTCATGACCAAGTGAAAGTACTGGGCATCTGACATGGAGGATTGTCAAGGTAACAACTGGCTGACTGCAGGTTCTGTCCTACACTTGCTCCTCACCTGCCATGGAGTTGTTTACTGAGCTTGTTTATTCTTCTCTATTTTGTCCATTCCTAACTCTGTGATTTTAAGCAGGTTAATCATTTTGATCTTTTCCTATTGAAAAGATCATATCATACCTCATAGTAATGTTGTGAGACAAAAGAACAGCAAAATTTTAAGGAATGTGGTTTATATTCTGGCTCTGTTACTGATGCTTTTGGTTGTCAGCAGCAGGAAAACATGACTAATGATGTTGCATTTATTAAACATGAGCATGGGTCATGAGCTTCATCCCTGGACTCTATCAGAACTGTTCCCCATGAGACTCAGATCCAAATGACTTTCACACATTCTTCTCTTGTTTGCTATTTCTGAGTCTTACAATGAGTAAAAATGGTTTACATTTTGTTAGACTCTGTTATTTCAAGGAAAGGAAACCCTTTAATTTAACATTCAACTAGAGGCTATTGACAAATACATGTCATTTTACAAAGAAAATAAATTGATATTTTCCAAATTTGGGGGGATGATGGGTGTCTACCAAAGTCCATTTTCCTTGCAATCTGGTATTTCCATGGCCTGCCACATGCACAGGCACACACACAAATGTAAGCTCACATGCACATGCACAGAGGTACACAATACATGTTTCTCAAAACTTCATGTAAAAATAACATTATGCCTAAGGATATATAGCTTATCAATTCACTATAAGAAACAACTGACCAAAATAATTAAAATAATACAACAAATTTTATAAACACATTCACAGCTTCTGCAAAAGTAAAACCATGTTTTGATTTTGAGCCAAATCTAAGTTTAAAATTTTTATGTAATAGACAGTTACATATGTTTCTGTGGATTTCAAAGCAATATAGTGGTACATGTGGACTTAAAAATAACTCAAACACCATCAACAAACTGCACACAAATTAATCTAGGTATTTAGTTATTATTTAAAGTTTGGTTTGTCTTTTCTGTTATGCAAACATGAGACAACTAATGGATCACACAGAGAAATACACATGGGTGTGTAGATGTTACACATGAAGCTCACAAATATCATCAACATATGAACTCTCTCCTGGATATTCTTCCACAGCATTCTTCATTAGTGGGTTGCATCTTTTAAAGTGATTCCTTCATGAAAAATAGATTGATTAGTAGGAAATGCATAGTTCTACTTTAAAAGGAAGATTCAGCAATCAGGAAATCAATAATGCATGCTTTTGTAATATTATGTAGAGAGTCATGGTGTTCTTTGCACTATTATCACTTTATGGTAAAAGGTAGTTAGTACAATTCTTTGAAAATTCATTTTCAAACCTTGAAGGAAAAAAAAGTCAAATTGTTACACCACTTTCAGTTTTTTAGCCATAGATTGAGGCATATGTTCTCAAGGAGTTTTCCATATTTATAAGGATTGTTATTGTAGGCAACATAGAGCAAATGTCATGTAAAACACATTAAGTTATTAGATGTTGCAGTAATTACAGGTAGAAGGCAAATTTGTCCAGGGTATTTTGTAGGTTCTTCATTAATATGACAAATGGATCCTGACATTTTCTTTAGAGGAGCAACTGTGCAACATCATATACAGTCAAAAGTAATTTTTATATCATCACACATTTGAATGTGTGTATTGAAATTAAATCATGTGTGTGTCTCAGGTTTTCATTACAGAACATGAAATCTGCTTGCCATTTACAGCTGTATAAATGTTTACTATGTAAGGTGCATTTTGTTGACGTTTGCTAATGGAATAGCTCCATAATAGGATTTTATCTATAGGTAAAAATATAATCATTCATATTTTAATAATATATTTTGTAAATATTTGTACCCTTTCTGACCATCATAATTACTTGTGAATTGCATGGAAAAACCAGGAGCCAAGGAATTGAAAGGATTCTGGTCTCCAGAATCCAACAAGTCCTGCAGGTAAATATTATCCACAGTGAAGCTTGACAACTGACAATGAAGGAAAAATCCTGGAAGCTAAAGTTCAATGTTGGATGCTGTGATGTTTAGCTTCATGTGTCAACTTGGCCTGCTGATGGTATCCAGGCATCTGGTCAAGCAAACACTGGCCTAACCATACTGCAAGGACATTTGTGGCTTGTTAATAAACTATGAGGCTGGTTTATTAAACCATAAGTCAATTGGCTGCAGCTGTGACTGATTACAAACATGAAGGGCATTTTCCACGAGAGAATTCAATCAGCTGAATTTAATCCTATTAGTTGAAGACTTTTTAGACAGACAGATGAGCTTCACTTCTCCTTCAGCTAACCTGTGAATCATTTCCTGAGATCAGAGTTGCCTGAGGAATTCATTGAACAACTTCATCAGAGCTGCCAGTTCATTGCCTGAGGATTTCATCAAATGCCTTCATTAGAGTTGCCAGTTTGCTGCCTTCCTCATGGAATTTGGACTCCTGCATATATACAGTTGTGTGAGACACTTTTATAGAATCATTTATTTAGATATCTCTTGTTGATTCTGTTTCCCTAGAGAACCCTAACTAATACAGATGCCCACTTAATATCAAATTCTCCAGTAGTTGGGTTAATATTATTTCAGGTCGGGTCTTCCTGAGGACAAGTGTGTTCAGATTCTCTCCCTTCAGAGCACTGTTCTGGTAGTTCTTCTGGGAATCAACGTGGAGCTCAGAGAAGCTGGAGTGTGCCCCATCAATATTGAGATTGATCAGCCCTTGAAATCACAAAGGGGACAGAGTATGTGGGATGAGCAAAGGCTGATGTGGGCTCTATGGGTTGAATTGTGTGATACCCCCAGAGATGCACACACACCTAAACTTAGTGAAATTTTACACCTACTAGTGCATGTTAGATGAGCTATTCATCAGCAAAAAACTTGAATATCCAAGGGGTGAAATGGCATCAATTTAGAACTCAAAGTTTTCATGCATATTTTTGCAGCATATGAGATTTTCATTGGAAAATTTCAAACACTGTGAAGAAACAGAAGGCCAGGCTCATTGTTTAAAATCATGGTATTACAAGTTGGATTAAAGACACAAAACCACAAGCGCATTTACTCATATAACATACTCACAGATACAAGCACATGCATGCCCATAGACTAAAGCCCATGAATTACCATATGCCCACTTCTATAAACACTACCTGAAACACTAAGACACACTCAGACACACAGAGTAACACCCACAATCCAGACACAGTAATACACCAAAATTCTTGTGTACTAGCACACACAGTAAGGAGCAGAGGCACAAGGACTAACATACTCAATATCACCCAAGAAGTAACAGACATCACTTCTCACATGCTAACACAGACAAATAAACACACATTTACATATCAAAGCTTACACACATCAACCCACATAATCCACACATTAACACATGATAGCACACAAACTAACATATATACTTAGAGTTGGACCTGAAAAAATATTCCCAAATACTAGAAATGGAAAGACCACTGGAAAGATGGTTCCTCTTTTATGAAGAGGAAATACCCAGCTAATTCAAGAAACTCCTTTACAGGCGCCTCTTCACCTACTCATGAAATGAACCTTGTGAGCCATGGATATTGCATGCTCCCTGTAGCTCTTGTGCCAACTAAATAGAGACACTTTTGTCTGGGATCCCACTGCCTTCCTCTCACATTGATTCTTACATAGAAGTACAGGACCCTTTCTAAGGAAGTTATGGAGCTTAGATGCAATTCATCCTCATTCTTAGGCATATCTCAGGGCTGGAGAGTCTACTCTGGTAAGAAGGGATGAGGTATGCAATATGACTGATGCCAAAACACTGCAGATTTTTCCCTGGGGTCTGACAGATCCATTTTCACTAGAAACCACGGGCTGTGACAAATAAACTACAGGAATCTCAGGTGAGCACAGGCATCTATGAGCACTCATCAAATCTGGAAGTGGACTATGCAGCTGAGGCAGGTCAGCTTTGGAAAACTTCAACCACAGTGACTGAGTTGAATCCTCACCATCAGTTCCTTTGCACCAATCACTGAGTCAACTAGAGAAGGTTGCATCCATCAAGGAATGCAAGAACCCAAAGTTTGCCAAGTTCATGATATGCTCTTGTGTCTTAGTGCACACCCAGTCTACAGGGAAGGGAAGCACCAACCTTCCCATTCTGGCTGCTGAGGTTGTTCTGGAAGCCTAGGTTCTCATCTGCATTGGGACAGCACTTGCTTCTAAGTCATGGGGAAGCTCAACCAGCAGTTTGTTCCTCATGGGACCACAGGGATATCTATCTGCCCTTTGTGTGCACCCAGATGAACAGCCCCTTCTAATTCAGGAGGTACTGTTTTCCTGAATTCCTATGTGTATGTATATATATCCATGTTATAAAAATAATAAATGATAACCACACATACATTGTGAGAGGTCCAGCTGGCTCATGTATGTGCTATGACAGAAGATTTAAATATCAAAGTCACATACACAAAGACTTCCAATATAACAGGAAATAAAACATGTCTCTGAGCTTATAGGGGCTTCTTAAGAACTGGTTCTCAGGAACAATATCATAGGTAGAATAATGAGCTCAAAATATTCCTTTATCTTTACACAGGGAACCTATGAATGTTACCTTGTATGATCTGAAGTAATTTGCGTATGTGATTAATTTGAGGATCTTAAGATGAGATTGTCCTGGATTTTGCATACGCCCTATATGTAAGCACAAGTATCTTTATAAGTGGGGAACAGAGGGATATTGAATTGCAGGAAAATTACAAAGCAATATGACCATTGAAGCAAGATGTCATGCTGCTGGTTTTGAAGATGTTTAAAGGTTCCAGGAGTCAGGGAATTCTAAGGATGCGTCTCCAGAAGCCGAAAACAGAAAATAAATATATGTCCTATCCTAGAGTCTCTAGAGGGAGTACATCCCCGTTTATACTTTTATTTTGGTCCAGTAAATCTGATTTCAGAATTCTTACTACCAGAAACATATGAAAACAACTAAGTGTTTCTTTGATTTTCAAGTGTGTCATAACTTGTCACAACAGCCATAGAAATCTCATACATACCTTGAGGTTTAT
Source organism: Choloepus didactylus (assembly GCF_015220235.1). Classification (NCBI taxonomy): domain Eukaryota; kingdom Metazoa; phylum Chordata; class Mammalia; order Pilosa; family Megalonychidae; genus Choloepus; species Choloepus didactylus. The sequence continues at coordinate 2,992,576 of NC_051325.1, read as the reverse complement.
ATCACATTATCAATGGACCCCATGTGGCTCCCTGTTTTCTGCAGCCATGTAGTGTGACCCCAGAACCAGGTGTATGTCCTAGGGATAGGTCCTTCTTTGGAGATTTATTATCACAGAGAGGACCAAAATAAGGACGGTGCTGACCAAAACTCTTTTAACCAAACCCATAATCAGTTTGTGATGTTGTTATCAATTTTTCATTATTTCTCTGCCAGACCAGAGTTTAGTATTTAGAAATAAGATGGAAAACACATATTTTCTGGATTTCAATAATATATAGGTTGGATTCTAGATTACATTTATTTAACAAAATCATAAAAATCATAAAAAATGTGGAAGAAGTGGCTTTGTTACTCTCATGGCTAAGGGGTCAGAACAAGTCTGGTTTCCATTGATTGCAGCACAGTAAACAGGGTACAGATTTGCGCACAAAGGGATATTTTGTTTGAATGCACTTGTTATTTTTCAGGAGCAGTATGCAAATTCTATCAACATTTTAGGAACTACTGTTGTTGAAATATGGTTGAGTTATTTCATGTCACTGTCAGTTACTTATGAGTATTCCACTTTTTCTACTGTCATCCATTCTTAATTTTTATTAAAATACAGTGATTATAGCCATCCTACAAGTTAATATGTTGTACCTCATTGTTTTGGTTTTCATTTCCCTAATGACTAATGATTTTGAACCTTTTACATTTGCTTGGCCATTTGAATACCATCTTTATAGAAATGACTATTGAAGATCTTTGGTCATTTTTATTTTTTTATTTATTTTTATTTATTATTTTTTTTAATCTTCATTTTATTTAGATATATTCACATACCACGCAGTCATACAAAACAAATTGTACATTCAATTGTTCACAGTACCATTACATAGTTGTACATTCATCACCTAAATCAATCCCTGACACCTTCATTACCACACACAAAAATAACAAGAATAATAATTAAAGTGAAAAAGATCAATTAAGTAAAAAAGAAGACTGGGTACCCTCGTCTGTTATTTTGTTTGTTTCCTTCCCCTTTTTTTCTACTCATCCATCCTTAAACTAGGCAAAGTGGAGTGTCATCCTTATGGCTTTCCCAATCCCATTGTCATCCCTCATAAGCTACATTTTTATACAATTGTCTTCAAGATTCATGGGTTCTGGGTTGTAGTTTGATAGTTTCAGGTATCCATCACCAGCTACCCCAATTCTTTAGAACCTAAAAAGGGTTGTCTAAAGTGTGCATAAGAGTGCCCACCAGAGTGACCTCTCGGCTCGTTTTGGAATCTCTCTGCCACTGAAGCTTATTTCATTTCCTTTCACATGCCCCTTTTGGTCAAGAAGATGTTCTCCATCCCACGATGCCGGGTCTACATTCCTCCCCAGGAGTCATATTCCACATTGCCAGGGAGATTCACTCCCCTGGGTGTCTGATCCCACATAGGGGGGAGGGCAGTGATTTCACCTTTCAAGTTGGCTTAGCTAGAGAGAGAGGGCCACATCTGAGCAACAAAGAGGCATTTGGGAGGAGGCTCTTAGGCACAATTTAAGGGAGGCCTAGCCTCTGCTTTGCAGCAACCATCTTCCCAAGGGTAAATCCTATGGTAGAGGGCTCAACCCATCAAACCTCCAGTCCCCTATGTTTGTGGTCGTGTTAGCAACCATCAAGGTGGGATAGGCAAATACCCCTGCATTCTCCACAGGCTCTTCAAGGGGGCTCTACATATTTTTTTCCTTGGTTTTCTTTAACTTTTTTTTTTAAATCTACTGTATAAAAAGAAATTTAAAAACAATTAAAAGAAAACATACAATAAAAGAACATTTCAAAGAGACCATAACAAAGGAGTAAGGAAAAGACAGCAAACCTAAGATAACTGCTTTACTTCCAACATGTTCCTACTTTACCCCAAGACAGTTACCTAATATAGCAACATTTCTGTGAACCTGTTCCTACTATATCCATCAGAAATTAACAGACCATAGTCATTTCTGGGCATCCCCAGAAAGTTAAATAGCTTATCTGTTCTTCTTGGATTATAGTTCCCCCTTCCTTAATTGCTCTCTATTGCTAGTTCCCCTACATTCTACATTATAAACCATTTGTTTTACATTTTTCAAAGTTCACATTGGTGGTAGCATATAATATTTCTCTCTTTGTGCCTGGCTTATTTCGCTCAGCATTATGTCTTCAAGGTTCATCCATGTTGTCATATGTTTCACGAGATCGTTCCTTCTTATTGCTGTGTAGTGTTTCATCATGTGTATATACCACATATTATTTATCCACTCACCTGTTGAAGGACATTTGGGTTGTTTACATCTCTTGGCAATTGTGAATAATGCTGCTATGAACATTGGCGAGCAGATATCTGTTCATGTCACAGCTTTCCGATCTTCCGGGTATATACCGAGAAGTGCAATCCCTGGATCGAATGGTAACTCTATATCTAGTTTTCTAAGGAACTGCCAGACTGACTTCCAGAGTGGCTGAACCAGTGTACAGTCCCACAAACAATGAATAAGAGTTCCAATTTCTCCACATGCCCTCCAGCATCTGTAGTTTCCTGTTTGTTTAATGGCAGCCATTCTAATCAGTGTTAGATGGTATCACATTGTGGTCTTAATTTGCATCTCTCTAATAGCTAGTGAAGCTGAACATTTTTTCATGTGTTTCTTGGCCATTTGTATTTCCTCTTCAGAGAACTGTCTTTTCATATCTTTTGCCCATTTTATAATTGGGCTGTCTGTACTATTGTCATTGAGTTGTAGGGTTTCTTTATATATGCAAGATATCAGTCTTTTGTCAGGTACATGGTTTCCAAAAATTTCTTCCCATTGAGTTGGCTGCCTCTTTACCTTTTTGAGAAATTCCTTTGAGGTGCAGAAACTTCTAAGCTTGAGGAGTTCCCATTTATCTATTTTCTCTTTTGTTGTTTGTGCTTTGTGTATAAAGTCTAGGGAGTGTCCACCTAATACAAAGTCTTGAAGATGTTTTCCTACATTATCTTCTAGGAGTTTTATGGTACTTTCTTTTATATTGAGATCTTTGGTCCATTTTGAGTTAATTTTTGTGTAGGGTGTGAGGTAGGGGTCCTCTTTCATTCTTTTGGATAAGGATATCCAACTCTCCCAGCACCATTTGTTGAAAAGACCATTATGACTCAGTTCAGTGACTTTGGGGGCCTTATCAAAGATCAGTCGGCCATAGATCTGGGGGTCTATCTCCGAATTTTCAATTTGATTCCATTGATCTATATGTCTATCTTTGTGCCAGTACCATGATGTTTTGACTACTGTGGCTTTATAATAAGCTCCAAAGTCAGGGAGTGTAAGTCCTCCTACTTCGTTTTTCTTTTTTAGAGTGTGTTTAGCAATTCGAGGGATCTTCCCTTTCCAAATAAATTTGATAACTAGCTTTTCCAAGTCTGCAAAGTAGGTTGTTGGAATTTTGATTGGGATTGCATTGAATCTGTAGATGAGTTTGGGTAGAATTGACATCTTAATGACATTTAGCCTTCCTATCCATGAACATGGAATATTTTTCCATCTTTTAAGGTCCCCTTCTATTTCTGTTGGTAGATTTATGTAGTTTTCTTTGTATAGGTCTTTTACATCTTTGGTTAAGTTTATTCCTAGGTACTTGACTTTTTTTAGTTGCTATTGAAAATGGTATCTTTTTCTTGAGAGTCTCTTCAGTTTGTTGATTTCTAGCATATAGAAACATTACTGACTTATGTGCACTAATCTTGTATCCTGCCAGTTTAATAAATTTTTTATTAGCTCTAGTAGCTGTATCATCGATTTCGCAGGGTTTTCCAGATATAAGATCATATCATCTGCAAACAAGGACAGTTTTACTTCTTCTTTTTCAATTTAGATGCCTTTTATTTCTTTGTCTTGCCAGATTGCCCTGGCTAGCACTTCCAGCACAATGTTGAATAACAGTGGTGACAGTGGGCATTCTTGTCTTGTTCATGATCTTAGAGGGAAGGCTTTCAGTCTCTCACCATTGAGTACTATGTTGGCTGTGGGTTTTTCATATATGCTCTTTATCATATTGAGGAAGTTTCCTTCAATTCCTACCTTTTGAATTGTTTTTATGAAAAACGGATGTTGGATTTTGTCAAATGCTTTTTCAGCATCTATTGAGATGATCATTTGATTTTTCCCTTTTGAATTTTTAATGTGTTGTAATACATTGATTGATTTTCTTATGTTGAACCATCCTTGCATGACTGCAATGGACGCCACTTGGTCATGGTGTATGATTTTTTTAATGTGTCTTTGGATTCGATTTCCAAGTATTTTGTTGAGGATTTTTGCATCTATATTCATTAGGGAGATTGGCTGGTAGTTTTCCTTTTTTGTAGCATCTTTGCCTGGTTTTGGTATTAGATTGATGTTAGCTTCATAAGATCAGTTAGGTAGTGTTCCATTTTCTTAAATGTTTTGGAAGAGTTTGAGTAACATTGGTGTCAGTTCTTTCTGGAAAGTTTGGTAGAATTCCCTGTGAATCCATCTGGCCCTGGGCATTTATTTGTGGGAAGATTTTTGATGACTGATTGGAACTCTTTGCTTGTGATGGGTTGATTGAGGTCATCTATTTCTTCTCTGGTCTGTCTAGGTTGTTCATATATTTCCAGGAAATTGTCCATTTCCTCTACATTATCCAGTTTGTTGCCATAGTGTTGTTCATAGTATCCTCTTATAATTTTTTAAATTTCTTTAGGATCTGCAGTTATGTCACCTTTTTCATTCATTATTTTGTTTAAATGGGTCTTCTCTCTTTCTGATTTTGTCAGTGTAGCTAGGGGCTTGTCAATCTTGTTGTTCTTCTCAAAGAACCAACTTTTGGTGATATTTATCCTCTCTATTGTCTTTTTGTGCTCTATGTCATTTATTTCTGGTTTAATCCTTGTTATTTCTTTTCTTCTACTTGGTTTAGGATTGGTTTGCTGTTCATTTCCTAGCTTCTTCAGTTGATCCATTAGTTCTTTGATTTTGGCTCTTTCTTCCTTTTTAATACATGTGTTTAGTGCTATAAATTTCCCCCTCAGTACTACCATAGGTTTTGGTATGTTGTGTTCTCATTTTCATTCATCTCTATATATTTAGCAATTTATCTTGCTATTTCTTCTTTAACCCACTGATTGTTTAGGAGTGTGTTGTTTAACCTCCAGGTATTTGTGAATTTTCTAAGTCCCTGATGGTTATTGACTTCTAATTGTATTCCATTGTGGTCTTAGAACGTGCTTTGAATAATTTCAAACTTTTAAAATTTATTGAGCCTTGTTTTATGTCCCAGCATATGATCTATTCTGGAGAAAGTTCCGTGAGCACTAAAAAAGTATGTGTATCCTGGTGATTTGGGATGTAATGTCCTGTATATGTCTGCTAAATCTAATACATTTATCAGATTGCTTAGATTTTCAATTTCCTTACTGGTCTTCTGTCTGGTTGATCTATCTATAGGAGAGAGTGATATGTTGAAGTCTCCCACAATTATTGTGGAAACTTCAATTGCTTCCTTTAGTTTTGCCAGTGTTTCTCTCATGTATTTTGTGGCACCTTGACTGGGTGCATAGACATTTATGATTGTTATTTCTTCTTGTTGAATTGCCCCTTTTATTAGTATGTAGTGGCCTTCTTTGTCTCTCAAAATATCCCTGCATTTAAATTCTATTTTATCTGAGATTAATATTGCTACATCTGTTTTATTTTGGCTGTAGCTTTCATGAAATATATTTTTTCCATCTTTTCACTTTAAATTTCTTTGTGTCCCTGTGTCTAAGATGAGTCTCTTGTATGCAACATATTGATGGTACATTTTTTTTGATCCATTCTGCAAATCTATATCTTTTAATTGGGGAGTTTAATCCATTTACGTTCAACGTTATAACCGTGAGGGCATTTCTTGAATCAGTCATCTTATCCTTTGGTTTATATTTGTCATATATATTTTTCCCCTCTCTCTATTAATATCCTTTATTGTACCCATACTGAATCTCTTTAGTACTGAACCTTTCTCCAAGTCTCTCTGTCCTTTCTTTGTTTCTCTGTCTGTAGGGCTCCCTTTAGTATCTCCAGTAGGACAGGTCTCTTGTTAGCAAATTCTCTCAGTATTTGTTTGTCTGTGAAAAATTTAAGCTCTCCTTCAAATTTGAAGGAGAGCTTTGCTGGATAAAGTATTCTTGGCTGGAAAATTTTCTCACTCAGAATTTTAAATATATTATGCCACTACCTTCTTGCCTCCATGGTGGCTGCTGAGTAGTCACTACTTCGCCTTATTCTGTTTCCTTTGTATGTGGTGAATTGCTTTTCTCTTGCTGCTTTCAGAACTTGCTCCTTCTCTTCCGTGTTTGACAGTGTGATCCGAATATGTCTTGGAGTGGGTTTATTTGGATTTATTCTATTTGGAGTTTGCAGGGCATTTATGATTTGTGTATTTATGTTGTTTAGAAGATTTGGGAAGTGTTCCCCAACAATTTCTTTGAATACTCTTCCTAGACCTTTACCCCTTTCTTCCCCTTCTGGAACACCAATTAGTCTTATATTCGGATGTTTCACATTATCTATCATATCCCTGAGGTCCGTTTTGATTTTTTCAATTTTTCCCCATTCTTTCTTTTATGCTTTCATTTTCCATTCTGTCATCTTCCAGGTCACTGATTTGTTGTTCAACTTCCTCTAGTCTTGTACTATGAGTGTCCAGAATCTTTTTAATTTGGTCAACAGTTTCTTTAATTTCCATAAGATCATCTATTTTTTTTTTTTTTATTTAGTCTTGCAATGTCTTCTTTATGCTCTTCTAGGGTCTTCTTGATATCCTTTGTATCCCGTACTATGGTCTCATTGTTCATCTTTAGTTCTTTGTGTAGCTGCTCTAGGTGCTGTGTCTCTTCTGATCTTTTGATTTGGGTGCTTGGGCTTGGGTTATCCATATCTACTTTTTTTTTCGTATGCTTTATAATTTTCTGTTGTTTTTGGCCTCTTGGCATTTGCTGAACTTGATAGGGTTCTTTTAGGATTTGTAGACCAATTGAAGTCCTTATCTCTAATTTATCAGATCTACAGCTTCGTGGAGTACACTTTCTCTAACTAACCAGCAGGTGGCATCCACGAGCCACCTGTTCTCCACAAGCCAGTTCTCCCCTGCTTTGCCTTTGTGGTGAGTGGGGGAGTGAGTCTTGTGGGGTCCAATTGGTGTACCAAGCTTGCGTGTGTAGTTGGTGTTGCCTGCCCTGTATATGGGGCGTGTTTCTGGGTGGTCAGAGAGGGGGTTGACTCTAACAATCAAATCTCCCTGGTGATCCTGGAGTTTTAAAGCTGCTGCAATAGTCTAATCCTTCATTTCACTCCTGCCACAGTTTGTCTCTGCCACTGACCCACAAGTCCTTGGTATTGGCGTATGTCTCCTGAGAGTTGTGAATGGGTCCCTCTTCCAGGCCGTGCACCCCCTGGTCCTCTGTTGAGGGATGACTGTGCGATGTCACAGGTGAGTGCTGTCCCCCCAGGGCAGTTCTGGGCTGCTGGGCTGTGTAGAGACGTTCCCAATCTTCTGAAATGATGGCTGAATGGGGCTTTGTTAATTCACACTTCTCCACCTTCCCAACTCTGGGACAATCAGCTGAGGTTGCAGGGAAGGCTAATGTCCACGCCCAGTTTTGTGGTGTGTGCCTGTCATTTGAAGCACTTCTGTCACACTGGGTTGTCTGGGGCTGCTCTGGGCTATGGGGATGGTGATGAGCAGGAGTGTTTCCTGTCCACCAGGATGATGGCTGTGAGCAGACACCCCCCTTTTCCTGGGAAGTTGTGGTGTTTAGTGAATTTTCTCAGCCACTGGATTATTGCCTTTTGTCTCAGAGCTCTCTTAGTTCTGCTCTTGTGTTGACCTGCCCAAATTGCAATCTTTGAGGCTTTCTGTATTGGGCTTCTTAGAGTAATTGTTTTAGAAAAAGAAAAAAGGATTAAAAAAAAAGGGGGCCCTCCTCATAGATCTAATGGGTTATTGAAATGCTAAGAGACAAAGCAATTAGGGCCATTAAGGAAAGGTCCACAGGGCAGATGGATCAGCTTTTCTTTGGGATTTGCATATGAGCCTCAGGGCCTGAGCTCTGCCCATCCCCTTTCTATGTTCAACAGAACTCCAAAAATCTTCTGCTTTTATTTTGGAGTTTTTCCTGCTGTTTTTTCCTATGCCTTTCTCCTCTCTGCTGGGCTGGCTGCTCTCAGATTCTCTGGTGTGTGGTCTCAGTCTATCTATGGTTGGAGTTTGGATCAGTAGAATGAGTTTCCAACAAGGGCTACCACTGCAGTTCTCCCTTCTCCTTCCCGGAACTGACAGCCCTTCCTCCCATGGGACTGAGCCTGACAGGGAGGGGTGTGGGACCCCTGGCCACAAAAACTTACAGATTTCACTGATCTCAGCAGTTCCACGTTTTCATGAGTGTTGTATGTAGTATGCCCAATGTCAGATTGCTCTGTGGTGTCCAGTCCACGCAGTTCCTGGCTTTCTACCTGGGCTTAATGCAGCGATCACAGCAGCAACCTCGCCATGGCACAACCAGCCCAAACCTCACCCCCACCTGACCTCGTCATTTTTAATTATTAGTTTTTCATGGTTGTTGAGTTGTAAGAATACATGTGTGTGGTAATACAAACACAGCATTGTGCATACTAGTCAGTATTCAAATAATCAGATGTACAGATACCTCCTTTTTACTTTCTTGATAACATATGTCTATTCTCAGAAGTTATTTTTGTTTTCATGATTTCCAGTTTATATATTAGTATATTTTATTTTCTGCTGTCAATTTTTATGCATATCCAGGATTCCTTTGAAAAATTCAAGTTCAGTAATATTAATATGGTGAGTGGCAAGGATTCACCTTCATTCTTTCACCCACAGGCATCCAGTATTCTCAGCGTCATTTTTCTGTTCAAAAACTACTCTTTCATATTGAATGACCTTAGCACAGTTGTCAAAATCAATGATAGAACAGCACAGGAATGTAATTAAGAGCTCTGAAATATATATCTTAATGTGTTTAAAGGGGAAATGTTAGGTTGTAGATATCATAGCATCTCTAACTTCTCTAATAGTGTTCCCTAATAAAGAACAATTAAAATATCAAAGAACCAAAGAAACAAGGGTTTATTTCCAGACCGTGTATTCTATTCTATTTGTATATATTTCTATTCTTTTACCAATTCCACATTTTTTACTGCTGTGGTTTTGAATTAAGTGTTAAAAATGGGAGATGCAAATTCTCTAAATTTGTTTTAGCTTTTCAGGGTTCCTTGTTTTTTGGGGGGTTTCTTGCAATTCTATATAAATTGGAGGATTTGGTCTTCTATTTCTGCATAAAAATATATGGGATTAGATCAAGATTGCATTCAATGTGAACATTGCTTTTCATAGTATTTACATAAAATATTATCCCTCTAAAATAATGAATGCAGAATGTCTTCTCATTTCTTTAGGTTTTCTTCAGTTTACATTAGCACAGAATTTAGTTTTTTAAGTGTACTGAATTTTACCTTCTTTGTGCTAAATTTGTTAATATATATATATATTTTTTAATCATCATTTTATTGAGATATATTCACATACCACGCAGTCATACAAAACAAATCATACTTTCGATTGTTTACAGTACCATTACATAGTTGTACATTCATCACCTAAATCAACCCCTGACACTTTCATTAGCACACACACAAAAATAACAAGAATAATAATTAGAGTGAAAAAGAGCAATTGAAGTAAAAAAGAACACTGGGTACCTTTGTCTGTTTGTTTCCTTCCCCTATTTTTCTACTCATCCATCCATAAACTAGACAGAGTGGAGTGTGGTCCTTATGGCTTTCCCAATCCCATTCTCACCCCTCATAAGCTACATTTTTATACAACTGTCTTCAAGTTTCATGGGTTCTGGGTTGTAGTTTGATAGTTTCAAGTATCCACCACCAGCTACCCCAATTCTTTAGAACCTAAAAAGGGTTGTCTAAAGTGTGCGTAAGAGTGCCCACCAGAGTGACCTCTCAGCTCGTTTTGGAATCTCTCTGCCACTGAAGCTTATTTCATTTCCTTTCACATCCCCCTTTTGGTCAAGAAGATGTTCTCTGTCCCATGATGTCGGGTCTACATTCCTCCCCGGGAGTCATATTCTACGTTGCCAGGGAGATTCACTCCCCTGGGTGTCTGATCCCACGTAGGGGGGAGGGCAGTGGTTTCACCTTTCAAGTTGGCTTAGCCAGAAAGAGAGGGCCACATCTGAGCAACAAAGAGACATTCAGGAGGAGACTCTTAGGCAAAAATATAGGGAGGCCTAGCCTCTCCTTTGCAGCAACCGTCTTCCCAAGGGTAAAACTTATGGTAGAGGGCTCAACCCATCAAACCACTAGTCCCCTCTGTCTGTGGTCATGTTAGCAACCATGGATGTGGGGTAGGCGAATACCCCTGCATTCTCCACAGGCTCCTCAAGGGGGCACTACATCTTTTTTTTTTCCTTGTTTTTCTTTTTTTTTTTTTTTTTAACTTTCCCTTCTTTTTTAAAATCAACTGTATGAAAAAAAAAGTTAAAAAGAAAACAAACATACAATAAAAGAACATTTCAAAGAGACCATAACAAGGGAGTAAGAAAAAGACAACTAACCTAAGATAACTGCTTAACTTCCAACATGTTCCTACTTTACCCCAAGAAAGTTACATAATATAGCAACATTTCTGTGAACTTGTTCCTACTATATCCATCAGAAATTAACAGACCATAGTCATTCCTGGGCATCCCCAGAACATTAAACAGCTTATCTGTTCTTCTTGGATTATTGTTCCCCCTTCCTTGATTGCTCTCTACTGCTAGTTCCCCTACATTCTACATTATAAACCATTTGTTTTACATTTTTCAAAGTTCACATTAGTGGTAGCATATAATATTTCTCTTTTTGTGCCTGGCTTATTTCGCTCAGCATTATGTCTTCAAGGTTCATCCATGTTGTCATATGTTTCACCAGATCGTTCCTTCTTACTGCCGCGTAGTATTCCATCGTGTGTATATACCACATTTTATTTATCCACTCATCTGTTGAAGGACATTTGGGTTGTTTACATCTCTTGGCAATTGTGAATAATGCTGCTATGAACATTGGCATGCAGATATCTGTTCGTGTCACTGCTTTCCGATCTTCCGGGTATATACCGAGAAGTGCAATCGCTGGATCGAATGGTAGCTCTATATCTAGTTTCCTAAGGAACTGCCAGACTGACTTCCAGAGTGGCTGAACCATTATACAGTCCCACCAACAACGAATAAGTGTTCCAATTTCTCCACATCCCCTCCAGCATTTGTAGTTTCCTGTTTGTTTAATGGTAGCCATTCTAACCGGTGTTAGATGGTATCTCATTGTGGTTTTAATTTGCATCTCTCTAATAGCTAGTGAAGCTGAACATTTTTTCATGTGTTTCTTGGCCATTTGTATTTCCTCTTCAGAGAACTGTCTTTTCATATCTTTTTCCCATTTTATAATTGGGGTGCCTGTACTATTGTCATTGAGTTGTAGGATTTCTTTATATATGCAAGATATCAGTCTTTTGTCAGATACATGGTTTCCAAAAATTTTTTTCCCATTGAGTTGGCTACCTCTTTACCTTTTTGAGAAATTCCTTTGAGGTGCAGAAACTTCTAAGCTTGAGGAGTTCCCATTTATCTATTTTCTCTTTTGTTGCTTGTGCTTTGGGTGTAAAGTCTAGGAAGTGGCCACCTAATACAAGGTCTTGAAGATGTTTTCCTACATTATCTTCTAGGAGTTTTATGGTACTTTCTTTTATATTGAGATCTTTGGTCCATTTTGAGTTAATTTTTGTGTAGGGTGTGAGGTAGGGGTCTTCTTTCATTCTTTTGGATATGGATATCCAACTCTCCCAGCCCCATTTGTTGAAAAGACCATTATGACTCAGTTCGGTGACTTTGGGGGCCTTATCAAAGATCAGTCGGCCATAGATCTGAGGGTCTATCTCTGAATTCTCAATTCGATTCCATTGATCTATATGTCTATCTTTGTGCCAGTACCATGCTGTTTTGGCAACTGTGGCTTTATAATAAGCTTCAAAGTCAGGGAGTGTAAGTCCTCCCACTTCGTTTTTCTTTTTTAGAGTGTCTTTAGCAATTCGACGCATCTTCCCTTTCCAAATAAATTTGATAACTAGCTTTTCCAAGTCTGCAAAGTAGGTTGTTGGAATTTTGATTGGGATTGCATTGAATCTGTAGATGAGTTTCGGTAGAATTGACATCTTAATGACATTTAGCCTTCCTATCCATGAACATGGAATATTTTTCCATCTTTTAAGGTCCCCTTCTATTTCTTTTAGTAGAGTTATGTAGTTTTCTTTGTATAGGTCTTTTACATCTTTGGTTAAGTTTATTCCTAGGTACTTGTTGTTAATATATTTTATTACTTTAGATGCAATTAAATTTATTCCTTAAACATTTTTCAGATTATTCCATACCCAATTTAGAAACACAAATGATTTTTCAATTTATCGCAGACCCTGCCATATTCTGCATTTTCATATTAACACTAGTAGTTTTTCTTATGCTGAGTCTTTGAGATTATCTAAATATAGCATCATTTCATTAGTGAATAGAGCCTATTGTTTCCACTGCTAACACTGAGAAAATGACTGTTGGCCATCCCACCTGAGTGTCCAGCACTATCAATGGACAGCTCTAAATATGTTGCATGCTCCTGAGATAATTTCCCCAAGCACCTGCCTGCATGCCCTGAGCTCACAAGGTGTTCAGCAAAAAGAATTTCGTTCATGGAATAGTATTTGATGCAAGATCCAGGCCTGTGTTTTTTATTCCACTGATAATAGACATTGTTTTATATCCTTTTTAAACTCACAGCTTCCAAAATCTCTCCCAGGAATTTGGCTTTAAATAAACATGGGTCATATTCTCAAACTCCACATAAAGAACTGCACATAAAGAACTACTGGGCTGAAAGCAAATTCCCACATGTATTCTACCCATAACACATGCACACATTACACACACACACATAAATGGCATGCACATGTTACAAATACACACACTCACATATCTGGTATTCCTATGACACACACCCAAATATATACACACATATAGAGCTGCACATGCACATTTGTACACACATTACACTCTCACACAATCTATTATTCCAACTTTTTCTATCACACACTCACAATCATATCCAGACACAGCTACTTGCACACATACTGGAGTGCACATACACACATACCTGCACACACACAAACATGAACACACTGACATCTCCCATACCCATGATACCCACACATACATACACATACAGAAACACAAATGCACACATGTACACAGACACAGACTCACATTACACATGAACACATATATCTATTATGTCCATATCTCATGCACACTTTCATATGTACACACATTCATGCACATGTGCACAATCTCATTCATACACATATTAACAAGCATTAATAAATATATATATTTCAGTTAAAATGTGGCAACATTTCTTCCTATTACAACAAAAATATTCCAATTGATGGACTTCAGTAGAAGGCACTGAATCATAAGTCTTGACTAATCCAAAAGGGGAAGATTTTAGTTGGAGAAGAAACCCAGAAACTTACAGGAAACCAGCCCTCACCATCATGTCTGTGCCTTCCCCTGGAGAAGGACCCTGTGCTCAGTGGGTCCTGAGCACCACCTGCAGACCAGACACCTCCCACCACCCTGGAGAAGAGATGTGAGCCCGAGTCTCCAATAAATCTTTTTCACTGTGTATTCATAAAGTTATACACCACTGTGACCACAGTTCTAAGTTTGCTATTTACAGATAAAAATGGTCTTGTCTCAAGAAATGGAGAAACAGCACTTAATGGAATCTGCATACTTCTTAGTACCTACATCTTAGTACCTACATCCTGGAGCTTGGTGAACCTAGCACAATAAATAATTACTGAAGTGGAATCAAGAGAGTGTTCATAAATGTGTCAGAGACTGCTCCACCCTGGGCTGTACTAAATATCCTCCTGCTTCATCAACTGCACATAACACTGGTTGTTTGGAAGCACAAAGATATTATTGTCCAAGTTTAAGTCTCTTTGAAGGAAGAATGCCCCCTTTTCCCTACTCTTATCATCAGGAAAAAAAAAAACAAAAATAAAAACATAATGCTCAAATATAAGCAAGGAGACAATAACACTGTAGGAATCTGAAGGCTCAGTTGCCTAGAGTAAAATCAATCTTCAATTCCAGCATCCATGGCACCAACCATCTTCAAATGCAGTCTTGACTAGGTTCACACAAACATCCATAGTAAAGTACTTACAGAGAAGTATGTAGTCGTCTCTAACACAAAATTTAAAATAAAGAAGGAAACAAATAGACAAAATATATTTCCATAATGTTGTTCCAAACAGCCCTTCTAAATTTCAACAATGAAGACAACAGAAATAGAAGGCATAACAAAGAGCCCATTGAGTTGGCAGCCTCTTTGCCTTTTTGCAAAGTTGTTTGAGGTTTAGTAGCTTTTGATTTTGAGGAGTTTCCATTTATCTCTTTTCTTCTTTTATTGCTTCTGCTTTGTGTATATGGTCCAAGGAGCTACCTGTTAATACTGTTAATACAAATGGCATATTTTTCCACCTATCACCTTCAATTCAGCTTTCCCACAGCTTCTACTTTGTGCTGGGTGTGTCCAAACCAGATGGGAATCCAAAGAGTGCACTGGTTCTACATCTGCACTTGGGGCTTACTGCCCCTGGGGTGAATTTTGGACCCTGTGTAGTTCAGCAGGGATTTTGCTCAAGGACATTGTGATACTTATTATTTCTGGTCCTCTACTTGGTTCACTCTTGGATTTTGGAGATGCACATCTCAAACTTCCTTTCAAACATGCCCCACTTCTATCCTATTGTGTAAAGATCAAGGAATACAACACATTGCAACTTAGCTTTTCCTTTTTGTATTTATTTTGAAATAATTCAAAGTTATAGAAACAGTTGCAAAAACAGTACTTACCCCATAAACAGAATTCCATCATACCCTGACCCCCTCCCCCGATAGCTTAATCCACCAACCTTAACATGCTGTAACATCACTATTTCTTTCCCTCCCTCCCTCCCTCCCTATCTATCATCCATCATCTATTGCTGTGTCTTCTGAACACATGAGAGCTAGCTGCACACATCCTTGAACATACACTATAATTTATGTATACACTTCCCATGAACAAGAACATTCTTTTATGCAATCCCATTAAGTGCAGCTATGAAGTACAAGAGATTCAACAATGATACTGAGCCTACATTTTATATTTCCTTTACCTTATGTCTCAACTGTGTTCCTTTGAGCCACCAGTCCTCTATCCTCCAATCCCATCCAAGTTCATCCTTGGCATTCAATCATCATCTATTTAGACTGTCTTTTTTATTTTTATTTTTTTTTCAGTAATGGAAACATATATACAGCCTAAATCTTCCCATTCCACCCTCTCCCTAAACTTCCATTAGTGGGATTAATCACCTTTAGAATGCTGTAATGCTCTTTCCCACCATCCATTACTAGAAATTTCCCTTCATCTCAAACAGCAACTCTACCCTCATTTCTTAACTCCCCACTGCCCCTTCCCCCATTTCTCTTAACTCATAGTCTACTTTTCATCTCTATGATTATATTCTCTGATAATTTCTTTGTGTTTTCTCTGGGGGTTAAAATTAACCTCTTAAATCCATATCAGTCTTGCTTTTCTATGATACCACCTTCACTTCAATAGGATACATAAACTTTTCCTATACTCCTCCATTACCAAAAGCACAAGCAACAAAAGAAAAAATACATAAATGGGAATCCTCAGGCTTAGAAGTTTCTGAACCTCAAAGGAATTTGCCAAAAGGTGGCTAGGCAGCAAACTCAATTGCAAAAAATTGGAAGCCATGTATCTGACAAAAGACTGATATCTTTTTTTATTAAATTCAGTTTTACTGAAGTACATTCACACTCCATATAATCATCCATGGTATACAAACCACTGTCCACAGTATGATAACATAGTTATGCACTCATTACCACAATCTATCTCTGAACATTTTCCTTACATCAGGAAGAACCAGAACAGGAATAAAAAATAAAAGTGAAAAAGGACAGCCAAATCATCCCCCATCCCACCCCATTTGTCCTTTAGTTTTTATCCCCATTTTTCTACTCATCCATACAATAGATAAAGGGGGTGTGTTCCACAAGGTCTTCACAATCACACTGTCACCCCTTGTAATCTACATTATTATATAATTGTCTTCAGGAGTCCAGACTGCTGGGTTGGAGTTTGGTAGTTTCAGGTATTTACTTCTAGCTATTCCAATACATTAAAACCTAAGAGGTGTTATCTATATAGTGCATAACAATGTCCACAAGAGTGACCTCTCAACTCCATTTGAAATTTCTCAGCCACTGAAACTATTTCATCTCATTTTGAATCCCCCTTTTGGTCAAGAAGACACTCTCAGTCTCACAATGCTGGGCCCACATTCATCCCTGGGAGTCATATTCTGCATTGCCAGGGAGATTTACAACCCTGGGAGCCGTGTCCCACATAGAGGGGAGGGCAACAAGTTCACCTGTCAAGATGGCTCAATTAGAGAGAGAGAGAGAGAGCCACATCTGAGCAACAATGAGGTACTCAGGGGAGACACTTAGGCACAATTATATGCAAGTTTAGACTCTCCATTGCAGTAATGAGCTTCATAAGGGCAAGTCCCATGATTGAGGGCTCAGCACATCAAACCGCCATTCCCAATGTTTGTGACAACATCAACACCAGTACAGGTGAGGATGTCCAACACATCCGCACCTTCCCCCAGATCCTCGGAGCTGGGGAGTGGGAGGCTGTAAATATATTTTTTATTATCTGCCCAAATTACCCTGGGATGTGTCACTATTTCACTCCAGCCTGTACTAACTTACCATCTCTCACTTCCTATTCAAAGTTCCATGCAATTGTGGCATTTGAACAAATTGGCTGTAGAGTTGCACCATTTAGAAAATTTAGATCCTGTACCAAATAGATATCTCTTCCCTTGGTCTCATATAGAAGTTGAAGTTTTAAAACACAATCAGTTTCAACCTTTACCCTTTGGCCTGGCTTGCCCTGGTCTTAACCAGACCTGCTTCATTCATATCAATAATTGAAGTCTGGGCATTTTTTCAGCTTTTGTTTTTTTTTATTAACAGTGGCTGTATGCACTAATACTGACATTCATATCTGCCAAGCTCTAGCTCTGAGTTTCAGGTGTCTCAGAGATATGCATTTTTCCAGAGACCAATCAGGTTATACGCTAAGGGATCAGCATCTCAAAGTTTAGAGATAGGCATTACAATTCAGGGATAGAGTTAACTGCTGTAGGAGCTTACAATCTAGGGACTATTACAATTATTATGTCTATGTTAGGCTATGTTCTAAGATTCAATTCTGAGTTTACACATTGTAGTTAGTCCATATTGGTGAGGCATTAAAGTGTTTGCCTTTATTTCTGGTGTACTTCACTCAAATACTGTTTAAAGGATCCATTCACCTCATTGTGTCCCACAGCTTCACTCCTTCTTGTAGTTGTTCAGTGTTCCACTGTATGTGTACACAACAGTCCATCATTCCATTCTTCAGTCAGTGTACACTTAGGTCATCTGCACCCTTTGCAAATCTTGATTACTGCCTCCATGACCACCAGTTTGCAAATGTTCATTCATTTCTCTGCTCTCAGATCTTCAAATGACATACCCCATAATGAGGTTGCAGGACCTTTTGGTCCCCACATACTTAACTTTTTGTGGAGAAAGCACCGTGATCTTCAGAGACTACCCCATTCTACCTGCTCCTCAACAGGTAGATAGGTACATCCCTCTCACCGTGTTTTCTCTAACACTTTTACTCTCATATAAATTTTTTCCTGCAATTTTATTTAGTTATATTCACATACCATACATTTATCCACAGTGTACAATCAGTTGTTCATGGTATCATCATAAAGTTGTACATTTATCACCACAATCAGTACTTGAACATATTGATTACTAGAAGAAAAATTGTTTATTTTTAGCAATAAGAAAAAATGATAAAAAGAAAAATAACATCATACAATACAATATACTAGTAAGAACAGCAAATAACACCACTACCAAGAATCCCATATTACTCCCATATATCCCCCTCTCATATACGTTTAGCATTGGCATATTGCCTTTGTTACATTTAATGGAGGTATATTAC
The DNA here is from genome assembly GCF_015220235.1 of Choloepus didactylus. Lineage (NCBI taxonomy): Eukaryota > Metazoa > Chordata > Mammalia > Pilosa > Megalonychidae > Choloepus > Choloepus didactylus. Next base: position 2,974,289 of record NC_051325.1, on the reverse strand, counting down.
AATGTTACTGTGACCATAGACTCCAGTTTGCTTTGATTATGTTTTTTCCTGAATACCATCCCATTTTCAACTCTCTACATGGTTGGCATTCATTTGCTTTCCCACATGCAAAAACATTTTTATATTTGTATATTTAGTAACAGTCATTGGCCACTCCAGCTTTTGCCACATTATGCAGTCCCAGTGTTTATCATCTATCTTTACCTCTGGTGTCATAGATTCTCCTATCCCATCTCTTTCAGCTTTACTCGCAGACATCTTTGTTCAGTGTACTTACAATAATGTGCTACCATCACACAAAGACTGATATCTTGCATATATAAAGAAATCCTACCACTCAATGACATTAGTACAGACAGCCCAATTATAAAATGGGCAAAAGATATGAAAAGACAGTTCTCTGAAGAGAAATACAAATGGCTAAAAAACTCATGAAGGAATGTTCATATTCACTAGCTATTAGAGAGATGAAAATTAAGACCACATTGAAATATCATCTCACACCAATTAGAAGGGTTGTCATTAAACAAACAGGAAACTACATATGCTGGAGAGGATGTATAGAAATTGGAACTCATTCATTTTTGGTAGGAATGTGTAATGTTTCTGCCACTGTGGAAGAGAGTCTGGCTGTAGCTTGGAAAACTAGACATAGAGTTGCCACTCAATATAGCAATTGCATTTCTCAGTATACACCCAGAAGATCTGAAAGCAGAGAAACAAACACATATCTCCATGACAGTGTTCATAGCAGCATTATTCACAATTGCCAAGAGATGGAAACAACCCAAATGTCCTTCAACAGATTAGTGGATAAATAAAATATGGTATATACACATGATGTATTACTATGCAGCATTAAGAAGGAACAATGTCTTGAAACTTATGGCAACATGGATGAACCTTGAAGACAATGCTGAGTGAAATAAGCCAGGAACAAAAAGAAAAATGTTATATGCTACCACTATTTTGAACATTAAAAAATATAAAAAAGTGGTTTACAATGTAGAATGCAGTGGATGTGGTGATAGAGACCAGTTAGTGAAGGGGGAATGATAATCAAATAAGAACAGATAAGTTATCATGAGCAAATTTAACATTCTGGGAAAGCCCAGGAATAACTATGGTTTGTTAGTTTCTGGTGGGTATGGTAGGAACAATTTTGCAGAAATTGGCAGATGAAATCACTGCCTTCACCCCTCTGTGGGACCTGGCTCACAGGGTTGCAAATCTCCCTGGAAATGTGTAATATGACTTCTGGGGAGCAATTGAGACCCAGCATCATGGAATGGCTTAGATAGAGAGAGAGGGTCACATCTGAGCAACAAAGAGGCATTCAAGAGGAGACACTCACATACAATTGTAAGCAGACATAGCCTCTCCTTTGCAGTAACAGTCTTTCCAAGGGCAAGTCCCATCATAGAGGGATTGGCACAACAAACCACCAGTCGCCAATGTCTGTGAGCACATCAGCAAACATCAATGTGGGGAAGCCCCACACCCCTGCATTCTCCCCCAGCACCTCAGGGGGCTCTGCATATTTTTTTCATTTTTTTTAAATTAACTATATCAAAGAAAGTTAAAAATAAAAACATAAAAAAACATTTCAAACAAACCACAACAAGGAATAAGAAATAGACAAGTAACCTAATATAGCTACTTTACTTCCAACATGTTCCTACTCTACCCCAAGAAAATGTACAGACTATAACCAGGCAAAGGAATAAGAAATACAGATAAGCTAAGATAGCAACATCTTGACCAATATGGGAATATGAAGTGAAATGAAATAATTCTCAGTGGCTGAGAGATTCCAAAAAGGGCTGAGAGATCACTCTAGTGGGCATTCTTATGCACAATGTAGATAACCTTTTAAGGTTTTAATGAATTGGAATAGCTAGCAGTAAATACCTGAAACTATCAAACTACAACCCAGAACCCTTGAATATTGAAGATGATTGAATAACAGTATAGCTTATGAGGGTGACAGTGTGATTTGGAAAGTCATGTGGATGACATGCCTCTACTTTGTTCAGTGTATGGATGAGTTGATAAATGGGAGCAAAAAAAAAAAAAAACAAAACAAAACAAAAAACCAAACACCTAAAGGAAGAATGTGGGGGACAAATTGGGTGTTCTATTTTCACTCCTGTTTTTTGTATTCTTGTTTTCACTTTTTATAGTACAAGGAAAATATTAAAAAATAGATCAGGGTGATGAATGATATGATGGTAACATGATCAATGGGTTACATAGTTTGGATGATTGTATGATATGTGAATATATCTTCATAGAAAATTTAAAAACTTCAGTCCTAGACACTCTCCAAAATGTCACTCTTAGCTTCTCTCCAAAATATCAATCTTAACTGCTTTGCATCTGGACTTGTGTGGCTCTCTATAAAGTACTCCAGTGATCTAATAAAGACCCACCCTGAATGGGTGGGGCAATGCCTCCACAGAAATAATCCAATTAAAGGTCTTTCTCAAAGTTTATGGGGTCACATCTCCATGAAAATACCAAAGTAATAGTGTCCAACCTAATCAACACTAATCCATCTGCCCCACAAGATTGCATCTAAGAACATGGCATTTTGGGAGATATAATACATGCAAACTGGCACAGTTTTGGTGTCCCATTCATCCTGAGAAAAGATGAATGATGAATTAAGACACCAGGAAGGAAGGTCTTATGGACATTTTTGAGAAAATATACTTATTGCTGGAGATTCTCACATGCCAAGTGCTGATGTAGGACTCAACCAAAATTGGCAATTTATAACAGAAAAATAGAAAAGATAAAGTTTTAAGTGAGATGCCTTTGATTGTTACCTGTTAAGGACATGCCTAGAAGAGCCTAACATACTGATCAGAGGGAGAAAGCAAAGATATTGATGGGATTCTTGTTGGGATGGTTGTGGACCACCTAATGGCTTATGAAATTTGGAGAATATAAATTAGGAATCATAATAACTAGAGAAAGTTGATGTCAGATGTTTGGGGAGAATGCAAGATTTTTGCTGGAACCACTATGACATATTAAGGAATGATCTTTCAGAGAAATATGGCACTGTTTCAGGGTATTATTCTGTTTAGTAGAGTTTGTTGTAGATAAATTTAAGGGAGATTCACTGCCAACATTTTGTATTCTGTAACCAACATTGCAAGCCAAATTTCAAACATTTGGAAATATAGATGAGAGGCAGGCAGCCAATGAGAGGTCACAGCGGGGGCCTGCTCAGAGGCTACTGTGGATTCCATGGGCCTGCGGTCGAGGAGGCGTCTTTGCTGCAGGCCTCACCTGAGGAGAACGTAGGCCCTTTTGTGAGCTCCAGGATCACCATAGACCGGGACTGGATGTCACCTTCTGCCTGAACTATCTGAAGTGCTTTAGAAGTTTCAGTACACACCTGAGTTACTCCTCCAGGAAAGTAGGTAGAAAGCCAGGAACTGCGTGGACTGGACACCACAGAGCAATCTGACTTTGGGCATACTTCATACAACACTCATGAAAATGTGGAACTACTGAGATCAGCGAAATCTGTAAGTTTTTGCGGCCAAGGGACCCATGCTCCTCCCTGCCAGGCTCAGTCCTGTGGGAGGAGGGGCCATCAGTTCCGGGAAGGAGAAGGGAGAACTGCAGTTGCAGCCCTTATCGGAAACTCATTCTACTGATCCAAACTCCAACCATAGATAGACTGAGACCAGACACCACAGAATCTGAGAGCAGCCAGACCAGCAGAGAGGAGACAGACATAGAAAAAAACAGCACGAAAAACTCCAAAATAAAATTGGAGGATTTTTGGAGTTCTGCTGAACATAGAAAGGGGAAGGGCAGAGCTCAGGCCCTGAGGCTCATATGCAAATCCCGAAGAAAAGCTGATCTCTCTGCCCTGTGGAACTTTCCTTAATGGCCCTAATTGATTTGTCTGTTAGCATTTCAATAACCCATTAGATCTGTGAGGAGGGCCCTTTTTTTTTTTAATCCTTTTTTGTTTTTCTAAAATAATTACTCTAAGAAGCCCAATACAGAAAGCTTCAAATACTTGCAATTTGGGGAGGTCAAGACAACAGCAGAACTAAAAGAGCTCTGAGACAAAAGGCAATAATCCAGTGGCTGAGAAATTTCACTAAACACCACAACTTCCCAAGAAAAGGGGGGTGTCCACTCACAGCCATCATCCTGGTGGACAGGAAACACTCCTGCCCATTGCCAGCCCCATAGCCCAGAGCTGCCCCACACAACCCAGTGTGATGGAAGTGCTTCAAATAACAGGCACACACCACAAAACTGGGCGTGGACATTAGCCTTCCCTGCAATCTCAGCTGATTGTCCCAGAGTTGGGAAGGTAGAGCAGTGTGAATTAACAAAGCCCCATTCAGCCATCATTTCAGCAGACTGGGAGCCTCCCTACACATGCCAGCAGCCCAGAACTGCCCTGGGGGGAAGGCACTCACCTGTGACATAGCACAGTCATCCCTCAACAGAGGACCAGGGGGTGCACGGCCTGGAAGAGGGACCCACTTGCAAGTCTCAGGAGCCACACGCCAATACCAAGGACTTGTGGGTCAGTGGCAGAGACAAACTGTGGCAGGACTGAACTGAAGGATTAGACTATTGCAGCAGCTTTAAAGCTCCAGGATCACCAGGGAGATTTGATTCTTAGAGACACACCCCTCCCTGACTGCCCAGAAACATGCCCCATATACAGGGTGGGCAACACCAACTACACACGCAAGCTTGGTACATAAATTGGACCCCACAATACTCACTCCCCCACTCACCACCAAGGCAAAGCAGGGGAGAACTGGCTTGTGGAGAACAGGTGGCTCGTGGATGCCACCTGCTGGTTGGTTAGAGAAAGTGTACTCCACAAAGCTGTAGATCTGATAAATTAGAGATAAGGACTTCAATTGGTCTACACATCCTAAAAGAACCCTATCAAGTTCAGCCATTGCCAAGAGGCCAAAAACAACAGAAAATTATAAAGCATATGAAAAAAACAGACGATATGGATAACCCAAGCCCAAGCACCCAAATCAAAAGATCAGAAGAGACACAGCACCTAGAGCAGCTACTCAAAGAACTAAAGATGAACAATGAGACCATAGTACGGGATACAAAGGATATCAAGAAGACCCTAGAAGAGCATAAAGAAGACATTGCAAGACTAAATAAAAAAATAGATGACCTTATGGAAATTAAAGAAACTGTTGACCAAATTAAAAAGATTCTGGACACTCATAGTACAAGACTATAGGAAGTTGAACAACGAATCAGTGACCTGGAAGGTGAGAGAATGGAAAATGAAAGCATAAAAGAAAGAATGGGGAAAAAATTGAAAAAATTGAAATGGACCTCAGGGATATGATAGATAATATAAAACGTCCAAATGTAAGACTCATTGGTGTTCCAGAAGGGGAAGAAAAGGGTAAAGGTCTAGGAAGAGTATTCAAAGAAATTGTTGGGGAAAACTTCCCAAATCTTCTAAACATAAATACACAAATCATAAATTCTCAGCGGACTCCAAATAGAATAAATCCAAATAAACCCACTCTGAGACATATTCTGATCACACTGTCAAACACAGAAGAGAAGGAGCAAGTTCTGAAAGCAGCAAGAGAAAAGCAATTCACCACATACAAGGGAAACAGCATAAGACTAAGTAGTGACTACTCCGCAGCCACCATGGAGGTGAGAAGGCAGTGGCATGATATATTTAAAATTCTGAGTGAGAATAATTTTCAACCAAGAATACTTTATCCAGCAAAGCTCTCCTTCAAATTTGAGGGAGAGCTTACATTTTTCAAAGACAAACAAATGCTGAGAGAATTTGCTAACAAGAGACCTGCCCTACTGGAGATACTAAAGGGAGCCTTACAGACAGAGAAACAAAGAAAGGACAGAGAGACTTGGAGAAAGGTTCAGTACTAAAGAGATTCGGTATGGGTACAATAAAGGATATTAATAGAGAGAGTGGAAAAATATATATGACAAACATAAAACAAAGAATAAGATTGCTGATTCAAGAAATGCCTTCACAGTTATAATGTTGAATGTAAATGGATTAAACTCCCCAATTAAAAGATATAGATTCACACAATGGATCAATCAAAATGAACCATCAATATGTTGCATACAAGAGACTCATCTTAGACACAGGGACACAAAGAAATTTAAAGTGAAAGGATGGAAAAAAATATTTCATGCAAGCTACAGCCAAAAGAAAGCAGGTGTAGCAATATTAATCTCAGATAAAATAGACTTTAAATGCGGGATGTTTTGAGAGACAAAGAAGGCCACAACATACTAATAAAAGGGACAATTCAACAAGAAGAAATAACAATCATAAATGTCTATGCACCCAATCAAGGTGCCACAAAATACATGAGAGAAACACTGGCAAAACTAAAGGAAGCAATTGATGTTTCCACAATAATTGTGGGAGACTTCAACACATCACTCTCTCCTATAGATAGATCAACCAGACAGAGGACCAATAAGGAAATTGTAAATCTAAACAATCTGATAAATGAATTAGATTTAACAGACATATATAGAACATTACATCCCAAATCACCAGGATACACATACTTTTCTAGTGCTCATGGAACTTTCTCCAGAATAGATCATATGCTGGGACATAAAACAAGCCTCAGTGCTAGCCAGGGCAATCCAGCAAGACAAAGAAATAAAATGTAACCAAATTAGAAAGGAAGAAGTTAAACTGCCGTTATTTGCAGATGATATGATCTTCTATCTGGAAAACCCTGAGAAATTGATGACACAACCACTACAGCTAATAAACAAATTTAACAAAGTAGCAGAATAGAAGATTGATGCACAGAAGTCAGTAATGATCCTATACAATAGAAATGACCTAACTGAAGAGACACTCAAGAAAGAGATGCCGTTTTCAATTGCAAATAAAAAAATCAAGTACTTAGGAATAAACTTAATCAAAGATGTAGAAGACCTAGACCAAGAAAACTATATAACTCTACTAAAATAAATAGAAAGGGACCTAAAAAATGGAAAAATTTTACTTGTTCATGAATAGGAAGGCTAAATGTCATTAAGATGTCAATTCTACTCAAACTCCTCTAAAGATTTAGTGCGATCCCTATTAAAATTCCAACAACCTACTTTGCAGACTTGGAAAAGCAATTTATCAAATTTATCTGGAGGGGGAATACGTCTTGAATTGCTAAAAACATTCTAAAAAAGAAAAATGAAGTGGGAGGACTTACACTCACTGACTTTGAAACTTATTATAAAGCCACAGTAGTCAAAACAGTATGGTACTGGCACAAAGATAGACATATTGATCAATGGCGTTGAATTAAGAATTCAGAGATAAACCCCCAGATCTATGGTAGACTGATCTTTCATAAGGCCCTGAAAACCACTGATCTGGGACACAGCAGTCTTTTCAACAAATGGGTTAGGAGAACCATATATCCATGTGCAAAAGAATGAAAGAGGAACCCTGTTTCACACCATACACAAAAATTAATTCAAAATGGCTTAAAGACCACAACATAAGAGACAGTAACATAAAACCCCTAGAAGGTAATATATGGAAACTTCTTAAGGATCTTGTAATAAAAGTTCACTTCCTAAGCCTTACAACCAAAACACAAGCAACAAAATAGAAAATAGATAAATGGGAACTCCTCAAACTTAAACATTTCTGTACCTCAAAGGAATTTATCAAAAAGGTAAAGAGGCAGCCAACTCAATGGGAAAATTTTCGGAACCATATCTCTGACAAAAGGCTGATATCTTGCATATATAAAGAAATCCTAGAAGTCAATGACAATAGTACAGACAGCCCAATTATAAAATGGGCAAATGATATGAAAAGACAGTTCTCTGAAGAGGAAATGCAAATGGTCAAAAAACTCATGAAAAAATGTTCAGCTCCAATAGCTGTTAGTGAGATGTTTATTAAGATCTCAATGAGATATCATCTCACACCAATTAGATTGGCTGCCATTTAACAAACAGGAAACTACAAATGCTGGAGAGGATGTGGAGAAATTGCAACTCTTATTCATTGTTGTTGGGACTGTATAATAGTTCACCCACTCTGGAAGACAGTCTGGCAGTTCATTAGTAAACTAGATATAGAGTTACCCTTTAATCCAGCCATCACACTTCTTGGTATATACCTGGAAGAACTGAAAGCACTGACACAAACAGATATCTCCACACTAATGTTCATAGTAGTGATATTCACATCTGCCAAGAAAAAGAAACAACCCAAATGTCCATCAACACATGAGTGGATAAACAAAATGTAGTATATTCACATGATGGAATACTCATGGAAGTAAGAAGGAATGATGTGAAACATGACAAAATGGATGATCCTTGAAGACATAATTCTGAGCAAAATAAGCCAGGCACAAAAAGAGAAATACTGTATTTTACCACTAATGTGAACACTGAAAAATGTAAAATAAACATTTTATAATGTAGAATATAGGGGACCTAGTGATAGCAATTACTGTAGGGGAATGATAATCTAATAAGAACAGATAAATTGTGGGTAAATTTAACATTCTGGGAATGCTCAGGAATGACTATGGTTTGTTAATTTCTGGTGGGTATGGTAGGAACAAGTTCACAGAAATGTAGTTATCTTAGGTTATCTGTTTTCTTGTTCCTTTCCTGGTTTATAGTCTGTAAATTTTCTTGGGGTAGAAAAGGAACTTGTTGGAAGTAATGTAGTTATTCTAAGATAAATATTCTAAGATTTTGTTTTTTCTTATTCCTTTGTTTTTGTTTGAAATGGTTTTTCTACTGTCTTTTTTTTATTTTTTGATAAAGTTAATTAAAAAACATAAAAAAAAAGAACAATGGAAAATTATGCAATGCTCCCCTGAGGAGGAATTGGGCTACCTCACCTGGATTGTTGCTGATACTCTCAAAAACATTGAGGATTAGCTGTTTGATATGCTGAGCCCTCTATCATGGGACTTGCCCATATGAAGCTAGTTACTGCAAAGTAGAGGCTAAACATGCTTATAATTGTGTCTAAGTTTCTCCCCTGAGCACCTCTTTGTTGCTCAGATGTGGGCCCCTCTCTCTCTCTAACTGAGTCACCTCTTCAGTTGATCTCACTGCCCTCCCCCTACATGGAACTTGACTCCCAGGAGTGTAAATCTCCCTGGCAATTCATGATATGACTCTGGGTGATGAATCTGGACCCCACATAGTGGGACTGTGAACAACTCCTTCACCAAAAGGGGATTCAAAATGAAATGAAATAAATCTTCAGTGGCTGAGACAATTCAAATGGAGTCAAGAGGTCACTCTTGTGGACATTGTTATGCATTATATAGATAACGCTTCTTAGGTTTTAATGTATTTGAATAGCTAGAAGTAAACACCTGAAACTTCCAAACTCCAACCCAGTAGACTTGATTATTGATGACAATTGTATAACAATGTAGCTTATAAGGGATGAGGGTGTGATTTGAAAATCTTGTGGATCACATGCCCTTTATCCAGTGTTTGGAAGGATCAGTAGAAAAATTGGGGCAAAAACTAAAGGAAAAATAAAGCATATGAGGGAGACAATTTGGGTGTTCTTTTTTCACTATTTTTCTTCTATTCTTATTATCACATTTTCTGCTACAAGGAAAATGTTAAAAATAGATTGGGGTGATGAAGAACTTGACAGGTCCTCCTCCTCAAGAAATGAAGAGAGATAACAGCAGCCTGAGGCCTTGAAGAAAACTTGCCCACAGCAATTAGAAATTAACCCCCTATCCAGGACAGGCATCAACCCAAAATTTTTTGCTACAAACTTTCTTCCTTCTCTACCTCCCTCCACCCAGTTCCCATGCATGCAAGCTTGCCTATATAATGCATTCTTCCTGCTCTGGCCAGTGCTGATGCCATTTGGTGGGCTTCCCTGGTGGTTCTTCATCTTTGCAAATAAACTTTGGCCTGAATGCAGTCTCATCTCTCATGGTTGGCTCCTCTCACAACTATATGATTGTAATGTGATCAATTGATTGTATATTTTGGGTGATTGTATGGTGTCTGTATACATATAAATAAAGATTATCAAAATCTCACATTATCATCACTTATTTGTAAAATCCTCATTATTCTCCATTGTAAACATGGAAGCAGAAAATAATGGTGAATTACAAAAGAATAAGAAGTGAGTCTGAGGCCAGGAATGAGGAGACTAGTAGGGGTAAGATTCATTATGGAAGGTCAAGAAGGAACAGGAGTGTAACAGAGGGTGTGAGGGAGGAATCAAATTGTGAAGAAGAAAGATAATAGGATAACAAGATTACAGTAGTTGTTATTGTGTTCAATTAAATCTGTTGAAAATCAGATCTGATCCTTTTACTTGGGTTAACTGTCTATATCAGATTCCATCTACTCCTGGGTGACTGAAAACTAAGTTCACTTGTAAGTATTATTTATACATGCCTTGTCCCGGTTCGCAGGTTAGCTGTCTGCCTCTGGTGTTGTCTTCATCAGTTCCTTGGTAATTTTGAGCTTTGTGTGCCCAGTAGGAATAGATTCCCAAGGAGGACTGAGAATGTATTTAAATGAGAAATACAAATCCCAATATCAACACCTTCTAATTTAGCTATGCGTGGGTTATTTGTACATCAATTTTTGGGGACTCTCAAGTGGGGTTGGTTTGCATCTTTATGGACATTTCTTTTCCAATATGCAAAGTCATAAGTGTGAAGATTTTGGTTTTGTGTATCTTTGTCTCCTGGGAATGTGCTGTAAATATCAGGTATCTTAAACCAATATTTGTTTAATCATGAATCACCAGTTCTTTTTACCAAAAAAAGGTCAGTAAGCACTTGCATTCCATGCCTGGTTCCATGCACTGTTATCTGAGGTTCTTATCCATTCAAAGATTGGGAATAGTTTGAAAGCCCAAGACCTTTAATCATTCACTTAAGCAGAAAAGACTGGACTGGGTGTTGCAAGTGAGAGCACCAGCTTCCCTTAAGGAATTTTTGGAGAGATCCAGCTACTAGATCACTTGATTAGCCTTTGCTCCTGTACCCAGAACCAGTGACTGGTTTGCACATCTAGGCAGCTATGGGAATTCAACAAGATTTCCTTTGACATTTCCCTACCCAGGCATACTTGCCATCTTTTGGGTTACCCTCACTGTAGATGGTACACTTTGATGACTGGGAGGGACACTTTGATGAGCCTAAAAGCCTAGGACAAGGGCCCAAGCAAAGCTGCCACAGATGCAGATTTTGTTGGTAGCAGCCAGTATTTAAGGCAGCACCAAACATTCAAGGCAGGGATTGAATTCCCAAGTTTTTTCAATAGTCTCCCTATTATGATTTCAAATGGGGATAACATTTTTTTTTTCAAAATGAATGGATTTTTAGTTTAATAAGGCTCTATGTAAGATTTAGGCAACGGTAGACTGACAGTTTCCACAAATTTTGCTCTTTCAGCTTGAAGTTGGTAAATTCATGGAAATGAAAAGTTGCAAAATAGGCCATATTATGCATATTGTTTTCACAATTTGTCCTGTAAACTGATTTCCTCATTCAGTGTCAAATTCCCAAAAAAAATCCCTAATTTGTAATTGTTTTTTAACACCTTTTGAAATGGTAGCAACCATGTCTTCTATATAGGGAAAAGGCTTCAGTCCACTGGAAATACATACAAATCATTATAAAAAAAATATTTATAGACTTGGAATGGGGGTAATGGATTTAAGAAAAATTAGCATATTTTAAAAGGTCCAGTTGTTATGGAAAAATGTCCTTAAGAGGTATGGAAAAAAATTCCTCATTTATACTTGGGACAAATAGAACACTTGTGATATATATTCATACCTATATTATTGGAGAGTTTTGAAAACTATTGTTGTACCATGTTTAACATTTTATCAGCCTTCCAGTGAATTGTATTTTGAATATTGTCAATTGCCTGGCAGCAATTAGGGATAACCAGATTTCCATTAGTGCCAAATGATTTAATTGCAGGCTCATAAGGTAGCAAACATTTTACCATTTTTCAGTCTCCTAGGAGGAATTTGAAGGAGTATATATTTATGTTTCCAATAAAGTTATTTGGTTCAAAAGTCATTATATAAACAGAGATATAATTAGAATTTAGAGATGCATATTTTGCAGCTATATTTGCCATGTGGCTGCCAGTGCTTTCTACCATGTTTTCCCAAGTGCGACCAGGAATTTTAATTACCATCAAAGACTTTAGTAAAAATATAGCCTATGTAAATTCCATAGCATAGCATTTTTTTCACTTTCCCTACACTGGATGTTACAAAACATCATTGTTTCCATAACATCCCCAAATTATGAACAACCCCCAAAGCATACTGGCTAACTGTGTATATTTACTGTTTTTTTCCTTCTGAAAGTATGCAGGTTTCTCTGATGGCAAAAAGTTCAGCTTGATTACATGGAATTAGTTAAGGAATTTGCTTCTCTTATATCATATATAACATGATGGATTACTGAGTTATTAAAAGCTACCATCCCTATACCAGATATCATCTTCATTATCAATTGGGGTTACTTGTAATTCTATTGGAGAGGTAAAAATTGGTCAGATAAAGCTATGCAGTCCTCAGGAGTTCCATCAGAAGTTGCTGGAAGTAAAGTAGTAAAATTAAGTTTGTGACAAAAACAAAGTTGTCATTGGGAGGGGAAAGTAGTCACAGAGCCTGAGAGATCCTAAATGGAGTTGAGAGACTATGCTGGAGTTTTTTCTTACATGAGTTCCAGATAGAAATCCCAATTGACCACAGTATGCCATGCCCTTACCAAAAGTAGTCCCCAAATACCTAGGTCACTATGTGATATTCTATAAAAGATGCACTCATGAAGTTTTATCTTTCAGAAACTTAAGTCCACTAGATTGTTCCTATAGCAGAAGAGTCCTAAAACTGAGAGGCAACAGTTTCAAGATCACCTATCAGATGTGGTCCCCTTCCCCATACTCTTGGCACTGCCTTTGAATATGAACAATTAAGGTGCTCACTGTTTAGACACCCCTGAAGATGGAGAAAGAGATTAAGTGAGAGGGAGGAGCAGCAACAAACAAGATAAGGTCTAAGAATACTGAAAGTTATATGTGTGTGTGTGTGTATATATATATATATATAAAATATACAAATATATATGTATAAAGAACTCACATGTCCAGTGGGTCAACGTTCAGAGTATGGTGCCCCTGGGTCACCAGCCTCAAAGAGGCAGGTGCAAACCCTCAGTCAGGGGTTGAATTCTGAAACCTAGAGTGGGGAGGGCCTGGAAGTGACTATCCCCATCCCTCACCCCAACCCTGGGTTAGGAGGAAGTGCTTGGTGAGGATGTGCTGTGTGACCATGGTTGCTATTGTGAAGGGTGGTGTTGGTGTAACTGTGGTCTCCATAGTCAGGACAAACTTGTTCCCCATTAAGATAACAGTGCCTGTGGCCTTTAGCCAGAACTGGAGGGGCATCTGGCAAACAGGAGAGGTCTAAGCAGTTGGCATTGCATTGGGGAGCCACAGAGCCTGGGCAAGCTGTGGGCAACTTGGGACTGTGAGGGAAGAAGGGACTTCAGGCCCCAGGGTTGTGGCTCAAGGGTATATATATCTGTGGTCTAGTGAGGAAGCACCTGGGCACACAAAGCTGCTGGCACTTGGTGGTGAGTCCAAGAAGGTGGAGGGAGGTGAGGAGACAAGCAACATGATGGGGTGGGCCTTGTGGCTTGGACCAGCAGCTGATAAGGTGAGTGTTGAACTTGTGCTGGCTGAACATGGAAGCCCTGGCCAGGAGTTGCTGTTTGGTATTTTGGTTGTGGGGGGCAGACACTGAGAACACCTCTGTCCACCTAGATTCAGGCCAGACACACTAGTCCTCCTGGGGGATCCTGCTCCAGGAAGTGTGTACCAGAAGGGTGCACCTGGTAGGGGAAGGGGAAGGCTGGCATGCAGCAAAGCAGTGGTGCTGGGAGGTAAAACTGTCCCTTCAAAGTGCCCTGATCGTGGCTGGAGCACAGCATAGGTGCAGGGAGATGAGACTGGGGAGGGATTATGCAGGGTGCCAGAAAATATCTGGGGAAGGACAATTCACAATGACACTGTCCATTCCTTCTGACACCAGCTGGTGGCTGGGCTTTTGAGGGCCAGCATTGTGACTTGACTCAGAAAGATCAGAATAGGGTCTTTGGTGAGCAGGTTCAGCTTGGGCACTGCCAGTATATCTGTAATTGAGGAATAAAATTTCCTATGGCCCCAGCTGTCTGGTTCTGTAGATGGGGGGAGGTTCTTGCCATCCCTGCAGGGACAGGGTAGATAAGAGGTCTCTGATCTGGGGATACAGCACCTGGGAGCTGTGGGCAGGAGGAGTACCAATCAGGACTAATGTCTATGTACACTGGGGAATCCAGATCCATGCAGCAGAAGGGCCATAGTCTAAGGGTGGGTTCAAGGCCTGGGACAGAGGGCTCCACTAGGACCAGGCTGGACAGCAGTCATTGGAAATTGAGGGCCAGGCATGGCAGGTATGGCATAACTCAGGTCAGAGAGGCCCCAGTCAGGAGCTCCCTTAGGAAAGGTCACCCTCTACAGGGTCCACCTCACTGTGACCATACTGGACTTATGTAAGCTGGCTCCTCATGGGAATTTCTTTTTGGACCACTCACCAAAGGCTGATTTCACACACAGAGATCCTCCTGACAATGGCCCTGTGGTGATACAGTGCCCAAGAAGACTGCACAAACTCTGTATACAGGGATAAAGTCCATGAAGCCCTGAAGCTCTGTGACAGCCCAGGAACAGGGCCCCATCTTTTTGCATGGATTACTACCCCACATGGACCCTTCTCCACTGCATGCATCCCAAGCTCCTGTACAGCTGCAAACAGCCTCAGCTCTAGGAACCACCACTCTCTGCACCTCCTGGAGGCCCAGGTCAGAATGTCAATAGGCTCCCTATTCCTCCCTGAGTGGTTGAGCAGCCTGGATCTGGGGATTATGGGAGTATGTTAGAGGGGTCCCTGCCCATTTAGCTTCCCCACCAAGGATGTTTTCCTCAGAATGGCAGCACAAGGGCTTTTGGTGTGGGGAGAAAGGGAGTCTCCAGCCAGTCCTGGCACAGTGTGGATGTTGGAGGGAGTAGGAGAGGTGGTGAGTGGGTCAGTGTGGCATTTCAGCACCTGGATCTTTGAAGCCCCAGGTTGGCAGGCAGATACTGCATGTGGATACAAGCTCATTGGCTGACCTTACCCAGGATGGCCCTGAAGAAGCAGAGGGACCAGCCCTTCCAGCCCCATGGTGTAGCTCATAACCGAGGGCTGTATATCTGTGGGAGTCAACATTTGAGCTCTCCCTGGATATTGATTATAGGATCCATAGTCTTTAAAATTATCCCCAAGGGATAAGCAAACAAAACCAAAAAAAAAAAAAAAAAAATCCTTTAAAGATGCAAGTGAAATATCTTTAATTTAGGAGAGGCTTGTAGACTCCCAAATCCTGA